>NC_050524.1:29974874-29995941 GCF_002922805.2 Oryzias melastigma | reverse complement strand
GAATATTATTTTAGATACATTTTAATGTTTACAAGAACAATAACTCTTAAAAGGTATCATGTTTTGAGTTTTAGTTAGCGCTGCTATGTTGAACAATTTACTTTGAACACACACAAGTTGTCAGTATCCAAAAACCGGTCGGGCCAACTCCATGTCAGTGGACCAGCCCACAACTCAGATTCTGAAATTGATAGCTGGAAACTGCAGTTGTTAGCTGAAGATTCTCCAGTTGATAGCTGAAAACACTGCAGTTGATAGCTGAAAATGCTCCAGTTGATAGCTGAAGATACTGAAATTGATAGCTGAAAACCCTGCAGTTGTTAGCTGAAGATGCTGAAATTGATAGCTGAAAACCCTGCAGTTGATAGCTGAAAATACTCCAGTTGATAGCTGAAAACACTGCAGTTGATAGCTGAAAACACTGCAGTTGATAGCTGAAAATGCTCCAGTTGATAGCTGAAAACCCTGCAGTTGATAGCTGAAGATACTGAAATTGATAGCTGAAAACCCTGCAGTTGTTAGCTGAAGATGCTGAAATTGATAGCTGAAAACCGTGCAGTTGATAGCTGAAAACACTGCAGTTGATAGCTGAAAACACTGCAGTTGATAGCTGAAAATGCTGCAGTTGATTGCTGAAAATGCTGCAGTTGATAGCTGAAAAAACTGCAGTTGATAGCTGAAAACGCTGCAGTTGATAGCTGAAAACACTGCAGTTGATAGCTGAAAATGCTCCAGTTGATAGCTGAAAATGCTGCAGTTGATAGCTGAAGATACTGAAATTGATAGCTGAAAACACTGCAGTTGATAGCTGAAAATGCTGCAGTTGATAGCTGTAGATGCTGAAATTGATAGCTGAAAACACTGAAGCTGATAGCCAGCTAAAATATTAGTTAGATGCCAAATTAGCCTAAAAAATTGAAAAAAAACCTCAATCAGCCAAAATAGCTAGCATGTAGCTGAAATATTAGCTAAACTTCAAAATAGCCTAAAAAACTGCTAAATGCCAAAAAAAGACAAAAAAGTTACCAGAACGCCATTTTAACTTTCAACTTTACAACACTCTGACTCTATATAATATAAAGTAACGATTAATCGACTATTAAATTAGTCGTCGACTATTTTAATAGTTAATTCGTCATCGAATAGTCGACTAATCGTGGCAGCCCTAATATAGTCAATGATCTAAAGCAGAGATGCTTCAGCTCCTTAAGGCTGCAGAGATGCTTATGTTTAGTCCCACTGAAAGCATAAAAGTAAATGTTTATGAACCTTTGTCACACTTGAAAATGGACAGTTTATTATCCAGCTTTAAAAAAAGTAATTGGTCCAAAACAAATAAAAACCTTCTCCAAAGGAGTCACTATCCAAGAGTAAATTCCCGTACATTTCTTGAAGTTATTATGTGGTACTGGTTTAACTCTGTGGAACCTGCTAGAAAGGATTTAAAGTTGCATCACATGCTTGATTTTTGAAACATGAGTACCTCACCCCTGCCCTCCAGTACAGCCCAGCAGTGATTACAGAGCCATGTGGTCCCCATTATCTGTTGAAGTCATACTCATGGATGAGTGCCTGCAAACACACATACTCATAGCAGCTCATAGCCTCTTCCCCCCCTCCCTATTGCAAAATGCGTTACCTTTTGGCACAGCCACCAAGCTCTCAATTTCATTCTGACTTAACTGAAACGTAGGGTGTAGCCAAAGGGGGGACTGACTGAGTGACCTCTGATATGTGTTATATAAGCGCCCCGGACCAGATAACTGAGAACAGCTCCCAACAATTTAGGAGCAGGTCCAGGATCTTGTAGGAACCACAGAGTTTGAAGGCAAGTTTCACTGCAGTGCTTTGCTTTCTTCTCCTCGTAAGGCTGTGTAAGCCCGCTGCTCGATGGCACTGAAGTAAAGCGAGGCAGTAATGAGTCTCGGCCACACGCCGTTGCTTCAGCGCTGAAACCGACCGTCAAGGACAGAGGCATCAAGGATGCTTTTACGCTAATAGCTAGTTTACTTTTTCCAAGGATTTCTGTCAGTTTGTGAACACATAGGGAGGGGCTTGCCAGATGTTTTACTGATGCTTTACTAAAACCCATTTTAGAACCAAATGTGTTAATAGTCGATGCCATGGCATGAAAGCACACAAGCTGTTTACCGTCTGAATGGAACCACCTTTTCTTTCAAACACATTTATGAGAATACTTATTATTTTATTGTCTGCGCACGTGAATGTCATTGGCGTGTGTAATGCACCATAAAGTGGGTGATGACACACTGCTGAATGAGGGCGAGCACACTCCCATATTTTGCGGTGAAATGTGGTTTCTCTGCTTTAGGGGAACGCAATCTTGTACCTCTGTAGCGCTAACATATGAAAAGTAAAAGGACACGGTTTTAGAGGTGAGACCAAGTCATTGTCCCGCACGGAAGTCTTTCTCCTCAAGTCCTGAGTCGAGACCAATAAATCTCAAGTCAAGGACGAGTCCTACTATTGAATGTTTCAAGTCCTTGAGTCCCTTCCACAACCGAGTAATAATACTAACACAGGAACTGTATTTATTTATCAAAAACCCTGCAAGAATATTCCTCTTTGTGTATGTGTGACAAAGGGGATAAGGGGTTGTTTTATTTTGCCCTAAATTATAACCACCCTGATCTGTCTAACAAGACCTAGTTTACAGTGTTTACTAGTGCTGGGCGATATGGAAAAAATAGTATGTTAGGATATAAATTATTTTATATCACAATAACGATATATAGGGATGTATCGATTCTGTCAAGCCACGATTCAGTTCACAGTTTTAAAGTCACAATTTCAATTTTTTTTTCTCAACACAAAAGTATTTTAAGGCCAAGTGTGTTTTCTTTTTGCCCCTTACATCAAACTGTTTTTCTACTAACACTAAGGATTCAATACAAATAAACAATTATACGTAATACTGAAATGATCACAAATCCTTTCATACTCGGTTCATGTGGTGCTCCGCGTTTGATGGACTGCTCCGCAGTGTGCTTGAGTTTGACACCCCTGCCGTAGGGAATCAACAGTAAACGGGTAAGGGGTTTTAACCAAACACCCAACCACGACTTGGCAGGCTAAAAGATAAATTTGGCCCGCAGGCCCCACTTGGGCACCCCAAGTCATCAAATTAGTCGAGTCTACACTTTTGGCTAAAACTCAATAGCATTGTGCAGCTACATTCAAAATATACTTGTTTGGGTAGGATTTCATTGACATCCAGATTCAGCAGAACTTTATTTCCATTAGAGTTCAACAGAAGGTTGAGGAAGAGGAGAGCTTCTGAGAAAAAAGAAGGCACTTTGTTTGAGTTTGTGTTCTTGTCGCTACGTAAAGTATGTCCTGTTACCTAATGTGCTTCAGGTCAATGTATTGTTGGGTTGGAGCTGATTTATGTTGGGCGTTTAATCAAACTTTGTCCGTCTGTAGTACAAAAAAAACCTTATGTCAATTACAGGAGGTAAATCTGACCTTTTTGTCTTCGTTGGGGTTACCTAATCACACAATTCTTTGATCTGTTTACTATCCCTCCTTCAAAACCACTTCTTTTCTGCAAATGCTTAGGCATACAAGCAAAACAGGTTCATCCAGCCAAGTATTCAGTGAAGTCTGGAACAAGAAGGGCAAGGTTCTGTGACGAACGCTAAGCCAGAGGAAATGCCTCTGACATGCTCTTCTCATGCAAAGGCATGCCCCTTTACAGTTAGAAGCTGTTATTCGTACTTAAGAATCGATGCCTAAACTGGTCTTACTTTGCATATAGGAGTTCATGCACACAGCTCAGTTCCTTCTTAGCTAAAACATATAAAGATGAAGCAGAAATCTGCGTGCCCTTCCTTTTTTCTTTTTAGATTTGATAGCTACACTGCACGTGCAAAAGCTGTCACCTTGACATCGTACGCATGTTTACACGCCTGATTTGCAATTCCATTTTTATCCGTGAATTGCTGCAAACATTACTCTACTTAGGATTTGCATCAATAAACATTGTTCAGAACACCACAAAGAAAAAACAGGGGAATAAAAGCAATACCAAAGAAGAACAATTTTACATTCGCCTAAAATAAAACTTTTGGTTGGAATCTAGTAAAGTAGATAGAAGGAACAACAAAGAAATAATCAGCCATATCTAAGCACAAGTGTAAAAATCTCTGGATAACATATGTGAAGATGTTTTGGATTTTCAAGCAAGTATTCTGCAGAATATACACTTTTCAAAGGAGACGACCAAGCTCCACTCAGATAGCCCAAAAACTAGGAGTCAAAGCAGAATTTAAGGTGACATTTGAGGAATACGAAGAACCAGAAGTATTTTAAGTTTCTAAAATAGAAGTAACACTGGAGATGTCACCAGTGACACTTAGATAACACATAACTCTTAGACCGTTTATGCAATTAACCTAATTCCAACAGATTCTGAGGTGGATGATAGAAGGTTTGAAGACTGGCTTTGCACCCATACAAAACACACTTTACATAAATAAAAAATGTACTTAATGTGGTTATTCAGGACATACAATGAGGCTAAAGCAGACAGGAGTTACATTTGGCCTCTATTATTTTAGCTTAAAGCGCAGTAGTGTCAGATATTTTTAACAAATGAGAAAAAAAAAATTTGTTGAAATACTTATTTTGTTTTTGAAAAAGAGAGAATCATACTTACAGTTTTAGTGTACATGACATGCTTTGCCCAAATATAAAGAAGTATATGAATCAAAACGTATTTAATGAGTTATTAATATGAAATGTGTTATAGTAACATGTTGTTTAACAACAATTTTCTATTTGTGTTTCCTATTTCTTATCAATTTTGACCTAAAATGGATCCAGGACATCTTTATCCCAAACTTCCACCACTGTGACTCAGAGATAAATACCTGGTACTGAACAGTGTTGGGGAAGTTTTCCAGATTCCTTGTATTTCTTCATGATAATCAAGTGTAAATTAAATATGTGTACAAACAAACAAGTAAACAAGAATGAATGTCAAACACATTTACATTTTAGTTTGATAAAGTTCAGTCCACTGTTGTTTTTCCACATCAGAATAATGCAAACGTAAAATTATCTGAACACTTTACCACACCGTCTTAAGGTATACATCAATTCTATTCTGCCTCAGACAGATGCATCTGGTTGGATCATGGGAATAGGAATGGATTAAAATCCTGTTAGTTGAGTTTTTAACATGTATTTGTGGCATTTTTCTTATGAAAGAGAACAAATGTAATAAGAAATAATTATGTTTTTACATTTCTGAGTATTTCTCCTTTTAAATCAGTCAAACTGTCTTGGACAGACTCTGTCTGAATGAATGATCTTCTTTCCATCAACAGCTCTGCTGCACATGCACTAAACCCTCATCTGTTCCTAGTGTCTAGTTCAGGTTCTGGAGAAGAGAAGATGGTATCTTCACATTGACTGCAGTCAAATGAGCCGCCGTTCACATTTCTGTGGTCAAATCAGCATCACTGGATTTTTGGTGTGAGTTTCATCCAATACTTACGGTAGCAGGACTGAGAACGCTGGAAAATCTCCACCAGACTCCACGGAGCTTCTTGATGTGACCACGGAAATGTGAACGGCGGCTCATTTGACCGCAGTTGGAAAGGATTGTAAATCAATGAAAGAGCATTTTGATGTTAGCTTTGATTATTTTATCAAGAACTCTGAGAAACCAATGATTGAATGTATTGATCACAGTCAATAAACATTGGAGAATTAGCTAAAAGAGTCTTTGGTGAACTGGAAGGAGAAAGAATCAGGATTTTGGAGGAAGTTCTGTCCATGAAGATCTTCACTTCCTCGTCCAGCTGACATCCGGATCAGAACCATACGGCTGGACATTACTGATATTGATGGACATTTTTATGTAGCAACAGTGAAGATTTAAGCCAGCAAGAAACAGAGCTATGATAATCAGACTGGGGCGATCAGGGGTGGAGCTACTCAGCTCCAAAAGCCACGCCCCCTCAGAGGAGATTTTGGAAACGGAGACTTCAGATCAACATGAAAAATGGCTTTTTAAGACATTTAGGTTGTGGAATTTTGGTTAAAAACTTCACAATCATGATTAAAACACTACTGGGAAAGTTTTTTTTTTAAATAAAAAAATAGTATAGCGGTAACTTTAAGAAAAATAGATGTATATTGACAACTCTTTCTCATGAAGATTTAGAATGGGGTTTAAGACAATGTTTAAATGTGGCTAAAACTGTGGATGGACATATAGGTGGTAAAGGTCACGGTAAACTGCACCTCAACAGTTAGAAGCTGGTGTATGTTTAGCTCCCTCTTATCTTGCTGTTAAGACGGCTCCGTGTCTCCTGGTAAGTGCGTCTGCTTAAGTTAAGTGAGCCATGTTGTCTGCAAACATTTGAACTGAAAGCAAGCTGTTTACTCGTTCTATTTTCATATTTGAATATACAACATGTTGTTGCCTCCACTGTTGTTGCTTTCCAGTGGAAAAGGTCTGGTTTGGTAAAGCTGTGTGCAGCTTAGATATGTATTAGTCAGTGGCATGCATGTTGTGTGTGTTTTTTATCTTAAAACACAATGTCAACAGTAACCCATTTCCAGCTCCACAGCTGGCGTTATTTACTTATTTAAGAGGGTAGTAGAATGACTAGACTCTTTTTCTCTCTCACGCACACATGCACATGCGTATGCGCATGCACGCACGGAGACGGCCATAAATATTCCACCTGAATATTTATGCCCATACCCTTCAAGTAGCAATAGAAAGCATGTTTGTGTATGTTGTCCACACCAGCGTATTGCTCTGAAGTTTCCCCGTCCGCGAATCATAACCGAATGTCTGTAGATTTGATGACACCAAACACCTGACAGGAGCACCTGAGAATCTGTGTTTGTGTGCCAAACAGGCAGGAAAAAGTCCTTCTCAGAACTCACTGGACGGCCTTCTGCGTGACACAGGTTTTACATAAAGTTACGGTTAGACGAAGCGTTGGAGCGCAGGTGATCGTTTTGTGATGCAAACAATTCAGCTCCCGGCAGAAAACATTTAGAGTCTCGAGTTTAAACACGCAAGCAAGTGCTGCTGGCTTTTGCGTGTTCACTGTGGAGAGTCAAAAACTTCTTGAAATGTCAAGTATTTTCTAACAGCTGTAATCATTTGAGAAATGACAGTGGATGGGTGATTGTTCCTACAGCAGTAGGCTATAGCATGTTCAAAATTATAAATAAATTGAGAGTATTTAGGTGTAGAAGCTGCTAAATCAATGACATTAAGTGTTCAGTTTAAAATGCAGCTGAGTTTAAAAAAGTGAACATGTTTTTAAGCATTTAGCTTTGAATTTCTGAAAGAAATTCCCAACCAAGAAACCCAACCAAACTTGGATTGCATTGACTACATGTAAACTTGACAGTATTTTTGACTGTTTTTTATAATTTATGGGATTTCCTGGTAAAATAAAATAAATACAAAATAAAACAAACCTCATGGACTGCCAAAAAATAGATGACCATGCTTGTTGGAGAAGATATACTGACTTTGAAAATATTTTTTTTTCTTGTAATGATTATCATAAAGGATAAGGTACAACAAAGTATTTAAGGAAGTCTGTAACTCATCAAAGGCTAACTAATGTCTCTGATCTCGACCTCACAAGAGACGGTGAGTAAGCGTGGACTGGAATGTCCTTGTTTGTTGAGCCAAACTTGTGTTGCATAACACAACTTCTCTGTCAGACGTGCTATTGATGATTCCAGTGCTTTGGAAAACTGTCAAAACACTAAAACAAGCCCTCCTCGAGAAACGTAAAGCAAAAGCGGCTGTGCTCTGAGTCACAAGTCCTCTGCAGCAGATGTTTTAGTTCACGATTTACTGCGCTTGGCGCTCACTGGTGTCGGTATATGATGATGAGGAGGGCTGCAGTTTTTATTGTGTTTTCGAATTGTTGCAGGCTCACACAGAACCAGGGCCCGCTGGCACACCCTCTAGAATGTAAAATCTTTATTGGCTATAAAACGAATCAAAACAGTGTTGCCATCACACAGTGGGAAGGATTAGGGTACTAGATGTCTTCATTGGAGCCTCACTCCAATGGAAATCCTAATTTTTATGTTTTTAACATGTTATTGTAGTATTTTTCTGATGATGGAGGACGTATGTGAAGAAAATTAAGCTCAAAGTTGCATTTTTGAAGTACTCCTTTAATCAATAATTATGAATCAGGAGCAGATTAAAAAATGCAAGAGATTTAAGAGATTACTTGTGACATAAAAAATACACTCAGCGGAACACAAGCTTCCACAACACATTCTCATCCCCAAGTTGTCACATATTGACGTTTGGCTACAGCCCCCTCCATGTCACTTTTTAACATTTGGGGTGTTCTCAAATTGTCTTTTTTGATGTGCTGGCTGTACGTAAAATCAAGGGTCTGCAACCCTCGGGACGCGCTACCTGGGTAACGGATGCAGTACCGGATACAGTGTGCACTAGTCTTCGGGAGGCATCCAGTACCGGTACTGGGTTAGGGTACCGTACTAATACCCTTGATTTTACGAACAGCCAGCACGTACCCTAACCTTAACGCTGTACTGGTTTCTGTCTGGTTCACACCCGGTACCGCATCTGGTCCGGTGTCGAGTTAGGGTCTAGGTTTGGATACCAGTGCACCAAGTGTCACGGTACTGGACTGTTTGTGATTTGCGGCCTGGAGGTTCGGGACCTGTGATTTAATGGGAACATCCACTACGTCAAAAAAAATGATGAGTCAAAAAGTGACATGGAGGGGTTCTTAACCAAACATCAGTATGTGACAACTTTGGAGTGAGAATGTGTTGACTTCCTGCTCCACTCCATTCTGATACCTCTGCTTCAAACGACTAGATTCTTGCATTGTTTTTCTTGTCCGAGCTGGAATCTAGCTCAAAACAACTGAATATCTCCAATATTGCTCGCCATTTTTGTTGCACAGGTAATGTTAGATTGAGCAATTCGTGTTCAAGCAACCACTTCCAATGAAGTCCATGAAAATTCACCTTTAGAAACTCACGTATTTACGTGTAGCTCTACATGTTTTTAACTCTGGTGCTATCTCATGGGGTCCAGATGACCCCACCCTTACATTGACAGGTTATCCCTCCTATGACAAAGGTGGACAGGATCTCATGTCTGCTATGGACACCAGTGAAAATCAAAAATCACAGGGAAAAAAAGTCAATTGCGTTGTCCTGTGGGTTCCAGGTAACCCCACTCCCAACGTTAATGTGTCTACGATACCACACATTTACAAAATGTGTGGCGCGTTGCAAGTTAAACCATGTTGAACTTTGACTAATCAGGGACTCTGACTTGGTAGACACTCATAGATGGTGTCCTTTTTAATTCACAGAAGTGCCAACTGTTTGAACATCCATCATGGAGGAGAAATTAACTATAGCAGTTTGTGCTCAGATGGATTCTATGACATAAAGTCTTACATGTATCAGAATAGAGATGAAAGAAAAGGTCTGGAGCAAGATTTGCACTGCTTTGACATTTCACACCAATCTTTTTTCTTTTTTTTTTGTTCTTTTTCCAACTGTAGGTGGCAAACATGGGATAGTAAATAGGAGAAAAAGAAAAATATCCTCCCCCTGCTTGTCCAGTATAAACACCATGGGCTAAACTGGCTCAAGATCAGGCATTTAGCATGAGGGCTGTAAGCTAGTGTGTAAACGGAGAGCTCTCAGCAGTGAGGAAATGATACGTCCCATAGACGTATTATTATTATTTGGACGAAGCGAGGTGTCGACGTCACCCATAGAAAAGGGCTCATCTCTGGCCCTCGCAAAATCAGGCCAAAGCCGTCACCATGGCTTCCTGATACGTCTGCCGCCATTTTGAAACCAGTCAACAGGGATTTGTCCAAGTCAGTCTGAGTCACATTTTTAGAGGTACTACTGTCACCAATCATGAGTGAGCTTGTTTGAACTCCACACCCCTTCGACTGAAAGCGGGCTTGGGAGAAGCTCTCAATCAAACGTTTGAGGTGGGGCCAGCAGGCACCACATGCTGTTACTGAGGCATCTGATTGGTTAGTTTATAACTTGAATAACTTGTGATTAAAAAAAAATAAATCTTTAAAAAAGATAATTGGCTTAAAAATATGTTAAGAAGAAGGAATCAGGAATGACTGAGAAATAACTGTCTATTTCTCAATAGAAGTCTACGCGATTTTGACACTCTTGGAACCAGCAGGTACTTCCTGTTTGGAACAGAAGAGAGGAGTAAACAGTCAATGGTTGTTCCACGCCCACACTCAGGCGAATTTCTAATGAACTACTGTTACTCTGGAAAAAAAATTAAAAGATCAAACGCTTTAACAATAGATCTTGATTTACCTGTTTCATATAATTTCCTTGTTGTTTATTTACTTTTTATGTAACAACAGCCTCAAAGTACATGTAGGTGTAAAAACAAAGTCTGATTGCAAAACTAAAATCCTATATGGGTTTAATTGACTTGGTTACATTAGCTTGAATAATAATAATAATAGTAATCACACCCTTTTCGGGCTCTAGGATACAGTCTGTCTGCTGTTGGCCAACAGGCAGGAATTCATGGAAGCTTTTTTCCCTGGTGGGCGCGTTCCCGATAGGCGCGCTCGTCTAAGTGAAATGCTGCAGTAAACACTCCGCCTGTCAGAGTTTGGAAAACAGCAAACCCACTGGACGCTTCAGCGGATAGGAGCCGCTGGAGCTGGGCGGTCCTTTTTTAAGCTCCTCCTCCTCCCAGCTTCCCTACCGAAAGCACATGTCTGCAGGCTCCGCCCCTCCGTCACTTCCCGGGACAGGACAGAGTCGGCTAAAGTCATTAGTGTCAGAACCGCACGCGGGGACGGCTCAGCAGCCATGAATCATGAGTGAGCGGTCCAGAAACGGCTCCGGCATGGGCTCCTCGGTCGCTTTCTTGGGGAGCCAGGCTTCTTTGCTGTCGGAAGTAGAACCTAAACCCCCCCGCCGCTCTCTTCACTGAAACTTTGAAGCGAACTCCTTGACTTTAGGATTATTTCGCTTCTCAGCAACCTCAAAGCTTCAAGAAAGACGGGACTACTCTCTCCTCCTCCTCCTCGTGTTCCGCCGGAGCGCATGACCCAGTAAGAGAAGGAAAAGTTCTCCCTCCAGGGGGGAAGCACCTGACACTCCTCTCCCGCCTCGGTCTCCCCGCCGACATGACCCTTGGATCGGTTCCCGGCTCCGACGACTCGTCGGCGGTCAGCTTTTGCTCGTGCTGCGGAGCCAAGATGGTGCCCGACCTCAGCGACGACGCAGTGGCGTCCAAGAACCACATCAACCAGCTGTAAGTCTGAAACAGATACTTTCACTGGAATATGACCATTACCAACAAGAAATACTTCAATCAACTGTAAAACAGAGTCTAAATAGTTGCACTTTTGTTAGTTGTCAGCCATAAAAAACTTTGGTTGATTCGTAGGAGTGTAACGATAAATCGTGAATCGATTTCTTTTCCTACGATCCAACCGGATCAATCTGTTTGAGGCAGAATCATAGTTTCAAAATATAGTAATCAATCTTTGGAAATATAATTTAAAATGACACATATATTTGCCTTTAATTCTTGTTTGTACACATTTAATTTACAGGGAAATTTCCTAGGATATTGCACTGTTCAGTACCATTTATGTATCTCTGAGTCACACTGGTTGAAGTTTTATAAATTAAATTGTTCAAAATGAGCTAATATCGATAAAGGCTGGGAATCACTGGGTACCTCAAGATACGATGCGATACATGGCTCACGATATAACTAGTGCTGGCACAAACGATTCTTTTAATAGTCGACTAATCACCGATTATTTTTTCCGTTTAGTCAACTAATCGGGTCATGCGCAAAGTGGGTGTAAAACACAAATCTTAACCATCAATAGCTTTAAACTAACTAAAAACTTGATATATAGCATTACCTGGAATATTGCTAGTGGGAATGCTGTAAGCTGAATTTGCCTGCTGAAGATTCTAGTGTTGATAGCTAAAAACGCTGAAGCTGAGAGCCAGCTAAAATATTAGGTAAATAGCAAATTAATCTAAGAAACTGAAAAAAGGCCTAAATTAGCTAAAACAGCTAGCATGTAGCTAGAATATTAGCTAAACTCCAACATAGCCTAGAAAACCTTAATAAATGCCTAAATAGTCCAAAAAGCCATTGTAACTTTTAACTGTACTACACTCCTATTCCATGTAATATAAAGTTACGATTAATCGACTCTTAAATTAGTCATGAAATATTTTAATAGTCGCTTAGTCGACTAATCTTGGCAGCTTTACTAATAACTCACAATGTGTACAAGAACATATTTTTTAGGAAAATATATCCCCATTTATTTTTTTAGCTTCAACATAGTCATAATAAGGTTCTTATTTTACACAACAAATAATGGACACCTTTGTACAAATCAGTAATACTATGTCTTTGATAAGCATTGACACCAACTGAATTGGGATTATTTGTAAAATTCAATGTTAACAATCATAAAGAGGAACAGAATTGTCTCTACTTCGAACAAAATTGTTGTAAACAACAGAACAAAAATCAGATCATTTAAGTAGCTGCCAGACACAATGGTGCCCGTGACAGCCATTCTTGAACCGCGCGCCCCCTAATCAACCCACCTGACGGCTATAACGTTTTAACGTCTTCAAACGAAAATAAAAGATCAATACTTAGTGAGAACATATCAATAATCAATCGCAGGTCTAAACATTGCAATATATCGCAATATTGATATTTTGGTTCACTCCTACTATCGACTGATCATCAGATTGCCAACCACAAATTATGATATGAATCAAATCATTGAAACAAATCGTTACACCACTATTTTATCTGTGAAATCATCCGGTGACGCAGCAGGGATTTTCTCTTCTCCGTTCCAACTTAGAACCCATTGCTCCAAATTTCCTGTGAGTCACCACACCTGTCATGCAGGTTCAGGAACACGGTGATAAAGTTCTCCCTCCATGACTAACGCTGCACTTAAACACCTTACTTCTGCCTCGACCAAGACGCGACGGCAGGAATATTTGATCACACTCTTTCTTCACCTGGCTTTGTTTTGTTTCATGCTCTAGCTTTGGATAATGGCTCCTCTGTTGTTGGGTAAAGCAGGACTGACCCGCGTGTTTACTCTTTGAATTAATGCAACGAGTCACCACCAGTGAGGCTGCAATCTAAATATGTAAATGAAAAGATAACATACTTTTTCATGTTTTTGTATTTTTTCTTTAAGCTAGTATTGTAAAGTTTTATCTCAAACAAAAGCAAGGCTCTGTGGTGGTAATGCATTCTGTTGTCTTATCTGTTATCTCTGCGTCTGCAGACTCCTAAGAAAAGTGCCTCCTCTTTGTGAATGGACCCGGGGTTTGTTGACTTGTACATGTGGTCTGTCCTTAAGCACAGATCAAAGGCTAGTCTGTTCTTGCATTTCTTAGCACTCTCGATAAGTTTTCCATTTTAGAGAAGACAAAAGAAATCAATCGTTTAAGGATAACACAACTTTTACTTCAATCAAAATCAGCTCATGTGGAGGATTTATTTTGCTTCTTTTTAAACCACTAGTGTGGATTTTCTGTGGTTCTCAGGAAGGTGTTTGTTCTGGTTGTATTGTTTTTTTTCCGCTGTTTTGCATATGATGTTCTGGTAAAACTATTGAACAAGCTGGACCTATGTTTTTGTTGAACATTCGACTGTAAGACTGTATTCTTATAAATAAATCAGTGATGAGTCTGTAATGCTCTGCACAGGTGTACACACATGCGTTCTTGCAAATCCAGTGCCCTTGCACACTTGTTTATAAAATATTTTTTATGGACTCATGTTTTTCCACCCTCTCTCTGGATAATTACAAACCACGCGACTCCTGCTTGAGTCAAGTGTTACCTGTGGCAACGGAAGCACTATTGTTATGTCACCAGGTCTAGAGATGCTGGTAAACTCTTCTTCCGCTCTGCCTGCCCGCTTGTGTTCCACATGTGTTTTCCAACGAACACTGGAAACACGCAATGAGGAAGTGAGCATAAGGGATATGTGCAGCTAGGTTATTATTTGTTGTTACTCTTTGGCATTGAAAAAAAAATCTTTGACGGTTGAATTGATTCAAACACAATAAATGTGACTTTATATTTAGTTTCATCACTCTTAATCATTTAAGACCTGGTCTGCCACAGGAACCACTGATACTCTTAAAGTGGACATAGAATAGTTACAGAGATATTATATATATATGATGCATTTTGCGACGTACGATATTATTAATCCATTCTGTGATACGATATGACTTGATACATGGACAAAAAAGCAAAACAAAAACAACCAATAGATTATTTTCACTTCACTGCAACAGTTCCATAGTGAGAATGTTTAATGAGCATTCACACTAAAGTGATTCTCCTGCTGCTTTCCTATCAAAACGTTCAGTTTGTTCAGGACATTAATTCTTTTGTTTTTGATAATTATAAACTTGGTAGTTTTACAAATATTAAACCAAATTTGCCCCATGGGAAATTAATGAGAAGGTCTTCACATTTCAAATTACATATATTCATGGGGTATGTTTTCATTTTTTAAAGTAATTTTCAAAACGGTTTGAGTTTACCTTATATTTTAGCAACATGCTAACTTTTTTTGGCTAATTTGATATCTTCTGATGTTTTTATAGGTTCATTTAGAGTTTAGCTTCTTTTTTTTAGCAACATGCTAACGTTTTGACTAATTCAGTTTACTGAGGATTTTTAGGCTATTTTGGAGTTTAGCTGGTATTTAAGCAATGAGCTCGTTTATTTTGGGGTTTTTTTGGCTAATTTTTCATCTACTGATGTTTTTTTTATGTTATATTGCACCTTTAGCTAATATTTTAGCACCATGGTAACATTTTTGGCTAATTTGTTTCTCTTTAACATTTGTTTTTCTTTAGGCTAATATAGGGCTTCTATTTTAACAACAGGCTAACATTTTTGACTAATTTAGTTTACAGAGGAATTTTAAGCTATTTTGGACTTTAGCTATTGTTTAAGCAACACACTAAATATTTTTGCTAAATTGGTATGTATTTGGGATTTTTAATTCATTTTACCAGAAATTTTTCAGAGAAGTAGGTCAACTTCAGTGTTCCTTCTTAGTTCTTTAATGACATTTCCAGTCTTTTAGCAAATTTATTATTTTGTAAACAGCTTTTGCATTTTCAGCAAATCCCTTCAACAGTTAATGTAAATTGCATCACCATTTCCAGTAAAAAGCTTCAACATCTTCATCAACTACTTTAAGGCAAAAAGCATTCACACTAGCATTATAATAAGGGAATGCAACTTTTCTAGCTTGAATAAATAAATGTCAACATATTAGCCAAATGGCATGATGAATCCACCGGAGTAGTCAACAATGTCAAGGGCTCCATCTGATTGGTCAAAAGTGTAAATAAGTCTTTGTTAAAAACATCAAGCTGCCAAGCATATGTATAAACATTGAAGGTAACCATTATTGCAGTTTACGCGCTCTTTTGCAATGCGTATTGCAAATGCAATTAATTTTATGCCTTTTAACCAACATAATCTGTGGTTTTCAAACGATACTGCAGTTACCGATTTTTCAATACATATCTAATATCTTTTACATCCCTGGTGCAGACCCATCTCTGACATACTGTAACTCTTCAATTATGCAATCAACGAAAATCAGCTGGTTATTATGACGCACAGAAAATCGACTTCTCTTTTCGGCTTTGCACCGATTTGCACCACTTCCCAAAAGCTACACATTACTTACGTAAAGTGTTGCTTAACGACACTTTTCTCTGTGACATCATTTCCTGATTTATGTTGATTACGTAAGAACTTCTCTCCTGTAGTGTTGCATATCAACACGATGCTGCTTCTCTTCAATAACATTAATGACATTAATTGTGTAAACGGTTGAGGTCGTTGAAAGAATGTCAACACTAAGTGTTAAATGATAATTTGGCTCACTTTTGTGTATTCTCTACTGTTAGAGGTGTAGTCCAATTCCTTTAACCAATTAATCAAATCAGTGGATTGATCATTTTTTTAAGCTGATATATTTTAAACTAAAAAGTAGTTATTTAATCTGAGTTTTTTTTCAATGTAAATCTCAGAATTTATAATTTTTTTTTTACATTTTTTTTAATTTTCTTCAATTTATGTGACTAGTTATTCATTACTCAATTCTTGGTTAAACCAGGACAGTTTAAATAATTGATATTAAATACAATTCTGTCATGAACTTGTGAATTAACTCCACTAGATTTTCATGTTATTGGCCCTGAACTCCAGCTCTAAAGCTCAGACGCTCACAGCAGGCCGGCCGACCCCTTCCCATGTGTGCGTTTCGGACTCCACTTAAACTCATCTGGCCTTTAGCGTCCCCCCCACCACCAGCACCCAGTTTAGAGCCACCTTTATATTTATCCCGCTCTCCTCTCAGCAGTGACTAATATGGAGAGGGGCTGAAGGAGGGGGTCACCCCGGCTATCTGCCCCACACTGAAGACTGGTCCTTACATAGTGATGATTGTGTCTGTGACAACTGCCCCAGCTGATGCCCCCTCCTTCAGCTCAACAAACCCGATTGGGCTCTAGTGGAAAGACAACCCTCCCACCCCCCTGCCCTTAGTGCTCCTGACCCCCCCATCTGTCACAGTACTGTATCAACAGGACTTGAAGTGAACTTGTTGCCCTATTTCCTTCCTCCTGCTTGTGTGATTCTTCTATTTGTTTGCTTTATTTTTGATCATTAACTTGTATTAAGCTGTCTTTCTTTTTTTTTGGCTCGTTTTACAGGTGCTGATGTTTATTCGTAATTGTTAGTAGTGTTTTTATTTTGAAAAAGACATGTATTTGGATCCTATTCTTCAAAAATCACCAGTCCTTAAAAAACAAAAAAAACAAAGGAATTATTTGAGGAATTATTTATTTAACAGTCTTAAAAGAACTTTTATATTCATAAAAATGCTGATTTATGGCCTTTTTAGCATGAGAAGAAACATAGTTTCATAATAACAGAGTTTGTATTTCTTTATCAGTTATTCCTCCTAAATAAATCGTTCATTTTTGATTGCTTAGAACCGATATTCCCAGAGTTTGTTCTCCGTTTGGCCCCCCAGCTGAGCCCACATAAATTCCTCTGCTGGGGGGTCTGACAGCATCATCATCACTCAGTCCACTTTGTCAGAGACTCTTCTCCGTACAGTAAGCTGTCTGTGCTCCCATGTATACGCTATCAATAGCTTCAACTTTTAAAGGACTGATGTATTTTTAGCAGCTTTTTTGTCTGTGGCAGCCCGCAGCCGTCTGCAGGTGTCTGCATGTGCGCTCTCCACGCGTGATTTTCAGAGAGAGCAGCCGTGTTGCGTTACACGCATCTATACATGGGCGGTACAGTATGTCGGGACAGCAGCAGAGGACGGGAGGATGACACAGCAGCAGAGGAGAGAAATATCAGGAGCTTAAAGTGGGACAGAGCTGCTACAAGTGCAGTCAAATATGGCTGTCCCGATTAGTCGACTAATCCACGACAAATTGACCATTGAAATAGTCAACGACTAATTTAATGGTCGATTAGTCGTTACTTTATATTATATGGAGTCAGAGTGTAGTAAAGTTGAAAGTTAGAATGGGATTATTATAGCTTTTTGGACTATTTTGGCATTTATTAAGGTTTTTTAGGCTATTTTGGAGTTTAGCTAATATTTCAGCGACATGCTAACTGTTTTAGCTAATTTAGGCTTTTGTTTTAGGCTAATTTGGCATTTAGCTATTATTTTAGCTGGCTATCAATTTCAGCATCTTCAGCAGGCAAATTCAGCTTACAGTATTCACACTAGCATTATCACAAGTAATGCTATATATCTAGTTTTTAGTTAGTTTAAAGCTAATGATGGTTAAAATGTGTGCTTTACATTTGTGCATGACCTGATTAGTTGACTAATAGGAAAAAATCATCTGTGATTAGTCGACTATTAAAATAATAGTTTGTGGCAGCACTACAGACAAAAGATGAAACCGGGGGAGGAAAGGGAGGAAACAGCTGGGTCCAGAAGGAGGGGATGATGGGAAATGATGGTGATTGTTTTCACTCCCATCCAGCATTTCTCAGGGAAGCGGCTAAACGGCGTTTCAGACGGGAGAAGCATGTGACAGTGGCGCATAAAGCTGCTCTTCATGAGCTTTAATTAGCTTTCTTGTGTGACGTGTATTTAAATTAAGCGTAAAAAAAACCTCAGATGTTTGCATAATCCGAAGAGACGTGCGTGGTTTGAGCGTCAGCGCCCTGCCAGAGGCTATGAAACTAACCTTTTGTTTTGGGCTGAACAGGTTGGCTTACTCAGTGAATCAGTGATTCCTCCTGTAACAGTAGCGGCGATTGTTCCATTTTGCTCTGAACAAACGGCTGTCAGGTTGGCATAGCTTTACATGTGACCTTTTCAAACATTACCCCTTATTATGCTTATGTTTTTAATCAGAGAAGTTAAAAAAATGTAGCTAAAAGTGGTTTTCTAATTCAGAAAAGTCACATATTTGAATTTCTATCAGTTGTCAGCTCTTGAAAGCCTTTTATTGTTAGGGTTTCTGCTCATCTAAGCTTCATAATATTAGTTTTTGTCTTCTGACTCATGAGATCAGCTCCAGATGTTCATTTTTACTACATATATAATGGTATTTTATTAAATTAATCCCATAGTTGTCATAACCGGTTGTGCAATAAGTTATGAGTGAGTCATGCACCTTTTTTCTGGGTCTGTGGTTAAAACGCTGACCTCAATTTCTGACGCGTCATCTTCAGTCACACCTTCCAGAAAGGAACATTTATTACAAGCCCCTCCAGTGTGGATCCCCGTTTGCTTGCCAGCTCTTATCTGTGCTCAAACATTCGGGAGGGGAGGTGGGGGTTCAGCTCCGACTTCCCTCTCGCACCCCCGGCCTCCTCCCATGCATCCCTCCCTGCTGGCAGCTGTTGCTGTAAGTTTGAGCGTGCCGTCCAGCTGTGTGGAGGAGCAGAGAACATTGTGTTCCGAGTTCACGTCCAGGCCCGGGTCTTGTTTTCAGCTCGGTCGGCTCAAAGGAGCATTGTGACTCTGACAAAACCGCCTTGTTGAGTACGAGCGGAGGACAGCCTGTCCAAAAAAGCCACCATGACTGCGCATCGTTCACAATCACGTCTGCAAATCATCAGATCAATCCGGGAGGCTGGTTTGTTTTGATTTTACTGTCTCATTTCTCCTTCCCCTTTCTTTGTTGTCCTCTTCAGCATCAGCGAGAGCTTCCTCACCGTGAAAGGCGCGGCCCTCTTCCTCCCCCGGGGTAAAAGCCCCACGCCGAACTCCGGGCCTCGCAACAGCCAGCGCAGGAGCAAACACACCGGTAAAAGCACGGCAGACCAACACATAGACGGCAAAACACGCTTATTTCTACTCATTACCTACCCTACCTAATTTTTTTTTACTTAACTATGAATAAAAAAAGGCAGGAATATTATTCCAGTATAAATCAACTTAAACCTTAAATAACTTTCAATATTTTACTCTCCATAAAAATGTGTTTTGTCAAAATTATACAAGTTAGAAATGAGCGTAAGATAACATTGGACCATTAATAACAATAAAATGATCTGGAGGGCCGGATAGAATTACGCGGAGGGCCGGATCCGGCCCCCGGGCCTTGACTTTAACACATGTGATCTATATTACCACTTCACGTGTTATTCTTAGAACATAACTCCTGCGATAAACGAGGGAACTCTGTAAATTTGTCTTAATGAAAGTCTTTGACTCCTGTAGTGATTGTAAACTGTGTGTGGGGATCCTTTCTGTCCAGGCGACCTTCAGAAGCATCTTCAGACCATGTTCACTGTGCTGCGTCCTGAGGACAACATCCGGCTGGTGAGTGTCCCGCACGTCTTCAAAAACGCCGGTAAAGGTCGGCTGCCAGCGTGCTGGTACAACAGGGCGCCGGCCCTCCCCAGTGTCTGGTTTCAGTTCTTTGCTCGGAAACAGAAAGAACTGAAACTTGGCCTATTTTCAAAACGAAAAACACAAGAAAAATGAGAATAAAACCTTATTATGGGCAAACTGTTTTTGATTGACCTCTAAAGCTGTTTGTTTTAACAAAAAACGTCCTTCAGTTCCAGTCAGATACTCTGAACTCGGCTGATTTAGTGTATAAATCCTGGATATCTCCAATCTGAGACACCATCAAACCTAAAAAGCAGAAACACTGAAAGCTTTTCCGTTTAGGCTGAGGATGACTTTGAATTCCCGTCTGCCTCCTCGCCTCATGTCTGTGCTCCTGTTCCCACAGGCCGTGCGTCTGGAGAGCTCGTATCCTCAGGTGACCCGCTACATGGTGGTGGTGTCCACCAACGGCAGACAGGACACAGAGGAGAGCATTGTGCTGGGCATCGACTTTGTCTCCTCTGATAGGTGAGTGGGTGCTGCCTTGTTGTGGCATCAGGACAGCAGAAATTTTGTTCTGGGAACTGATTATTGTTTTCTGTGTTTTAGCTTAAGTTTATTTAATGGTGACTGTTGGACAGAAAACGCTGTGGATTCATATTTATAGTCAAGTATAGATCACACAGGGAATATACTGTGTTTACGTTTAGTCAAAGTTTTTAAGGCTAACGTAAGGTTCACACCGGACGCAGAAGCGAGGTGCGCGGGACTGCCCACGTAACTTTTGCGTCAGTCGACAGGCGAACATGACGGCATTACGAAATTGGGACGCCAATGGTCAGATCGCCGGCTGGCTGCAGCTGACTGGAGGATGTGTGAATGTCTCCGGATAGGTGTGGTGTGTATATCAAGTGCCACCAGCTGCTGGGAGTTTATTAAAAGCGGACCATGTCAATGATGTAAAAAATTGCGTGGCTGCATAAAATCTTGCATATTCTGCGATGGCTGTTGTATTTGTGACTATAAACTCAGCATTATCATGTCTATTGGATCCTGTTTAGTCAGACTCTGAGTTTTGACCGTTTTTGCCTGATTTTTTTTGTCTGTTTGTTGCCCTCCAGC
>NC_050524.1:29961227-29974753 GCF_002922805.2 Oryzias melastigma | reverse complement strand
ATCCTGTTTAGTCAGACTCTGAGTTTTGACCGTTTTTGCCTGATTTTTTTGTCTGTTTGTTGCCCTCCAGCTGCTGCACGGTGGGGCTGGTTCTACCTCTGTGGAGTGACACCATGATCCATTTGGACGGAGACGGGTGAGGCGCCGCTTACCTCCTGCTTAAACTTTTGTTGTTTACAGTAGTGCTGCCACAAACGATTATTTTAATAAACTAATCGCAGATTATTTTTCCCGATTAGTCGACTAATGGTGGCAGCCCTAGTTTACAGTCTCTAATCTCTCCCCGTTCTTCTTCGCAGCGGCTTCAGCGTCTCCACCGTCAACAGAGTTCACGTCTTTAAGCCGGTGTCGGTCCAGGCCATGTGGTGAGTGGCGGTACCTTCCCTCTTCTCATGAATCATCTCCTCACTCCCCCCAGTTCTTCCTAATCTCACATGCCAGCGCCGTGTCCACATTTCCTCATCCCTCCATTCTTCTGCCTTTCCTCTGACCCCCTCCTCACTTCCTCTGCTTATCTCAGCTGGTGTTGGGACGGATCCTCTGCGGTCCAGCGTGTGATTCTTCTCTTTCGTGGTCCTCAGGTCCGCCCTGCAGTCGCTCCACAAAGCCTGCGAGGTGGCTCGCTGCCACAACTACTACCCAGGCAGCCTGTTCCTGACCTGGGTCAGCTACTACCAGAGCAGGGTCTCCTCCAGCCAGTTCTGCATCAACGAGTGGAACGCCATGCAGGATGTGGAGTCGTACCGTGCCAACTCACCCATCCTCTTCACAGACCTGTGAGTGCAGATGAAGCACAGACATCCAAGCAGTACTGGGGTGTAACATTCCTGCAGCATAAATGCTCTGCTCTAAATAGTTTCAATTGAAGGAAAGCTCGTAAATTATCCTGCACATACTTTACATCTCTATGCTAAACTGGTTCACATTTGTGGAAAAGACAAGAATACACATGAATCCTGCAGTTTGTAGAATTTGGTTACAAAAGATGATTTTTTAGCATAAAAAAGGGTGGAGGAGTATAATGAGAGTATGGTCTCATTGCATTCTTGATTCGTAGCTCACACAATACATATTGTGTGTAACTTTATGTATTCACATGTACAAGAATTACAAAATATAATTTACAGCAGCTTATAATTATTAAAAAGTATTCTGGCAACATTTAAATGCATCATTTACACACAAATATTTGCGACGTCCAAATCGCTGATTTGTAATCTAGAGTGTAGTCAAATATATATTACTCTTAAACACAGAATAATATTGGATCTTAATCTATGAACTAAAACAAAGCCGAATGAGCAGCGCTACCATCACCGGAAGAAAATAACTTTTCAAAATAAAGTGTCAGTGAAGCTTCCTGTTTTCAAAGTAAAACAAGCGAGAGCTTTTTTCCAGTTCAAAAAATGAGACTGAAGTTCCACTCACTGACATGAGTTCTGAATTAGCTTTGACACCAGAGCTTCAGCTCCAGTGTTTATGCTGTTTTGGTAACTCTTCAACACTTGACATAATTGATGTAATTCCAGCGGAAATTTGTGCAAAAATGTGTTTTTCTACTCAGAAGCAAGAAACTGTTCCGCTCTTTAAAAATGTTTTTCATGAAAAATTTATATTTTTTACTAATTCAGTTTAAATACTTTTGATTTTTGAAACAACCTGCTGTATATCAGCCACATCTGTCCTCATTTGATTCATTCTGCTGCATTAAAATGTTTTTCTCAACCTAAAATAGTCAGAAAAGTCAACTTTTCTGAAAATACACTTCATTGTCGTATATGGTGATATATGTCCTTATCGTGATATAAAATAGTTAATATTGTGATAAACGATTCTTTTCCATGTTGCCCATCACTGAGGGCACGTACACACAGTTAAACACAAATGTGTAGCATGAGTTACAAATCAAGGATTCTGCTCACACAAATCCAAGGAGACTATATTTTCTCTGTATTTGCGTGTGAAGGCTGCACCTGTCAGGTGTGAACGTGCCTCGGGGGCCTTCTCGCTGCACTGAAAGCTTACATCAGGGATTCAGAGAAAGTGTTTGAGTGGAGCTGCATGCACACAAGGTCAGAAGTGACGTGTCGCTGCCTGACTGCTCCTCCTGCTGCTTCTCTCTGAGGCAGGCCAGCGGGCTCCAGCCGGGATCGTCCGACCGAACCGACCAAATGTTCAGAAACAGTAGCTCTAGCTACACGAAACAGCAGCTCTAGGGCTTCTAGATCTACGCCTTCAATGTCAAATGCTTCACCGTGTATTTGGAGCGTCTCCTTAGCGACACACAACACTCTTCAGAGATCCTGGAGAGTCCAAAATAGCCGAGGTTTGAAGCGGCTCCGTTTACTTTTGGAAAAACTGAAATGCAGACGGACTGGAGCTGCGGACGGACGGAAGCAGGTGGCGAGCACCGCTGCACCTGATTTCTCTGAACGGAAAGAATGTGGAGGACTTGGAGCGGAGCTCGACGATCAAAAAAAAGCCATCTGTCAACGCTCATAAAACCATCACTTATTAACCCATTGTTGGGAGACTTTATGAGCTTCCTTCTGTTTTCCCGCACAGGGCGGCTGCTGCAGCTCAAAGACCTGTTAGTGTTTGTTGACATATCAGACTGCTCCCCTGTAAATCTGCTGAGGGCCGGTTTTTCTGCTTGATGTATTGTTATGACTGTAGATAGCCTCAAAGCAGTGTCATAAACATTATCATCCGGATTATTCCTTATTTTGCTTCCACTTCCCGTCGTCAGTTTGCCTTTTTACCCATAACTCATCACACTCTGTCTACCTGTTTAGTGTGTTTAAAGAACTCCTGAATGATACTAACTAACCTGTGTTTTATTGTGATTATAAAAGCCCCCCCCCCTCTGAAACTGGTTCTCCCAACGTCAGTGAGGGTTTTTAGCTCTAAGATAAACAGGTTTCTTTGTTTTTCTGTCTGTGCTCCTCTCCTGAGAGGTAATTAAAGCAGTTGTTGGTATGATCCGGGTGACGTCCAAAAGCTAAATGCGTCTCCCAGCAGTGAGGCTAGAAACAAAGCTGGGCGGCACAGCGCCGACTATGTTGAAGACGGACGATGATTCTGAATCCAACAGTCGGCTCTCCACTTGAACGAGTCATTTCATCTAGTCTATGGTTTTCATACAGGCGGCGGGGGTCGGTGCAGGAACTGTGACGGGTTGCTTTCTGTCCCCGGGCTCAGGCCTGCAGCGAGTCAGCGTGTTACATGTGTGTTTGTGTTTGCAGGCCTACAGAAAGGGAACGCACAGAGAGACTCATCAAGATGCGTCTCAGAGAGATCATGATGCAGAAAGACCTGGAGAACGTCACGTGCAAAGAGGTGAAGTTCGAAGCACTTCCTGTTTTTAGCGCTTTATGGTTTTAGCTCCATCGACTTCTGCATCTCTTAAAATCTTTATACAACTGACACATTTCCAGAGGATTCTGAAGCAGAGAAATGACTCCAATTTATTTAGATTCTTTCCATTAATTTTTTTACTTCTTACTTCAATTTTGAGTTTACACATTTAGACACATTTGTTTAGAATTAAATTAATAATCTACTCTCTGTTTTGAATATATTTATATTAATCTGATCCAGTTCACATACTGTAAAATGTATCCGTCAATTTGTGACTCCTATTTAAGCCCTATTTTACAGGCAGGTTTTAGCAAAGCAGCATTTTAGTTTGACCATTTTTTTTTTAGCTACATTAAAGCAGCAAAATGTTTCCAATAACTACATTGAACTGATTTGTTGTCATCGCCTCTTAGATCCGAACAGAGCTGGAGATGCAGATGGTCTGTAATCTGAGGGAGTTTAAGGAGTTCATCGACAACGAGATGATCATCATCCTGGGACAGATGGACAGTCCCACGGAAATCTTTGACCACGTCTTTCTGGTAAGAAGTCATGGCAATGAAACACTTTCTGGAGGCAGCAGTACGCATGGGAACAGTATTTCACGGTTCATTACCACAACAGTAGTTTTTGGAGTACTGTACTGTCAAACTTTTCTCGCTTCACTGTCAGCGTTTTTACTGAAGCTCCACGTTCCGTCTTGACATCTGACACGGCTAGAATTCAAGTGATCATCATGTCTAAAACGAAGCACCTGAAAAACATTCAAATCTGTTTAATACAGTACCAGTAGTACTGCATAAGTGGTATGTGATTGTACAACTGAATAGAATACAAGTGATGGCATGTCTGAAATGAAGCACCAACATCAGCGTTTTTATGCAGTACCGTTTATACACACATCGATACTGGTACAGGGTTAAAGAGTCTTAAAAACACTGAAGTTATTCATTTGGAAATCATACATTAAAAAGCATTTTAAAAAAACTCTTGTGTTTTGATATCTGAGCCCTTAAAACTTTCACATTTCATTTAGAAAACTGAATTATTAAGATCAAATGATGCAAATAAACATCGGAAAAGCCAGTAGCTATCCACTAGTACGCTGAATACTCACTGGTGTTTTGATAACAAAATGAAGCATCATAACAGATCAGAAACAACAAGACAGTTACAGGTTTGGTCAAAAACTGGAATAAATTAATGAAACGGAAAATAACAAAATGGGAAATTGGTCTTAAAAATCTTAAACTTAACTCGAGAACATTTGTAGAAATCCTTTGGTAGTACGGCATACGTTAGTACTGGTAGTATGTGGTATATGTTGTACAACAAAACTACGATAAAAGTGATTGACATGTCTGAAAAGAAGCCCCCAAACGAAGCACTGACCTCCACGTTCTTCTAGAGTACTGGTAGTACCAGTACCAACTTGGCACAGAGTTTCTGCACACATCAATAAGCAGGTCCCAAGGATGAGTGCTGCATTTAGCTTTAGTTTGTTGACACATGTTGAAGTTGCAGAGTGATTGCTAAAGGCTTGTTTGGGTTGCAGGGCTCCGAGTGGAACGCCTCCAACCTGGAGGAGCTGCAGAGCAGCGGGTAAGAGGAGCAGCCGCCTTATCTATGAATGTATTCGTCTAGCTGATGAGTGCAGAGGCTATACTGTGTTTTATCTTCTTAATTACCAGCACAGTGAGGACCTTTGACCTCAGCGGTGAGCTGAAACATTCTTCTGTGTCTTTGTGTAGG
Organism: Oryzias melastigma; assembly: GCF_002922805.2. Taxonomy (NCBI): domain Eukaryota; kingdom Metazoa; phylum Chordata; class Actinopteri; order Beloniformes; family Adrianichthyidae; genus Oryzias; species Oryzias melastigma. The sequence continues at coordinate 29,969,641 of NC_050524.1, read as the reverse complement.
GTACGGTACATCCTCAACGTCACCAGAGAAATTGACAATTTCTTCCCGGGAATGTTTGAGTACCACAACATCCGGGTTTATGACGAGGAGGCCACCAACCTGCTGGAGTACTGGAACGACACGTACAAGTTCATCACTAAAGCCAAGTAAGCAGCTAGAGCGCACGCCGAGTCCCTCAGCCTCCCGGTGTTTGCTCTAAAGCAGGGGTGTCGAAGTCAATCGCACAGGGGCCAAAATCCAAAACACACCGTAGGATAAACATTGATTGAACTAAAACTACATTTTTAAAACTTTAAACCCTAACTTTTTAACATAATCATAAGATAGATATATAGCATTACCTGCAATAATGCTAGAGTGAATGCTGTAAGATGAATTTGGCCACTGAAGATGCTGAAATTGATAGTTGAAGGGGCTGATGCTGAAAAACACTGAAGCTGATAGCTGAAAACGCTGATAGCTGAAAATGCTGATAGCTGAAAACGTAAAAGCTGATGGCTGAAAACGCTGATAGCTGAAAATGCTGAAGCTAACCAGCTTAAATATTACCTAAATGCCAAGTTTGTCTTAAAAAAAAAACGACTTAAGTTAGCCAAAATAGCTAGCAGAATCCCAATTTTTAAAACTTCAGAACAGTAACTTTTTAACATAATTATGAATAGTAAAAAGGCAGGAATATTATTCCAGAATAAATCAATTTAAACCTTAAATAACTTTCAATATTTTATGCTCAATAAAAATATTTTGTCAAAAATATCCTAATTAAAAATGAGCGCAAGATAACATCGGTCCATTAATAACAATAAAATAAAATGATCTGGAGGGCCGGATAGAATTTCCCCGAGTCTTGACTTTGACACGTGTGATCTAAAGCGTCCGTCTCTTTGCTCCGCCTCCAGGAAAGCTGGCGTGAAGGTTCTGGTTCACTGTAAGATGGGAGTGAGCCGCTCTGCCTCCACGGTGATCGCCTACGCCATGAAAGAGTACGGCTGGGATCTGGACACCGCCTTCGATTACGTGAAGGAGAGGCGCACCGTCACCAAACCCAACCCGTCCTTCATGAAGCAGCTGGAGGAGTATCAGGGAATACTGCTGGCAAGGTGGGCGGGTCTACACCTGCGTGCGCCGTTTGGCGGGACTTTGTGACCAACTTTGTGTTTTGCTCTGCAGTAAACAACGGCACAATAAGCTATGGCGCTCCCACTCCGACAGTGACCTGTCAGACCGCCCGGGCTCCCTCTGCAAAGCTCCGCCTTTGGGCCGCGCCGACTCCCACAACAACAATACCTCCACGGCGTTACATCACTTCCTGGGCGTGGCCGTGCTGCAAGCCCTCAGTGCTGAATCTGAAGAGTCCAGCAGGTCAGGCGACATCCCCGACTCGCGCAGTGGAAGCAGCGAGTCGCTGCTTCTGGGGGAGCTGCCGTCGGACTCTGGGACACCCCTTGTCCTACCCCTCCCCCGACCCCGCGCGGCCACTGTCATCCCAGATGAACGGCTGGACTGTTCAGCCCGCGTGGCCATCACCGTCCCCGTTGCTCTGCCCCACCCCCCTCCGGCTCTGCTCATCCTGCCGCCGACGCCGGAGCTGCAGCGCATTCCCCGCCGTCGTCCCTCACACCTCCCCCTGTCGGGCTCCAAGCCCACGGCGCCGCCTCCGAATGTACCCAACGGCGCCCACCCGGAGGATGTCCGACCTCCGTCTCCGGACTCCGGCGACTCGGACTCAGCAACTCCCTCAGCTTCAGACGGAAGCAGTGAACAGCACACTCCCCCCACACTACCGGCAAGCGACGACAACAACAATCCCCCCGAGAGCCGCGGCGAGGCTGACGGTTCGTCTAACCACAGTTCAGACGGCATCGACTTCTTCAGCGCACGGGAGAAGTTCCTGGGTGGAGTTCAGGATGACCGGATCCAGCAGCTGCAGCGGCGTCCGTCATCTGACGGAGAGGAAGAAGGCAGCGAGGAAGAGGAGCAGGGAGACGGGAAGAGTCAGGTGAGTTTGTAAAACTGGTGAAAAATCTGGCAACTTGAGGCACCAAATTCTGTCTGATAATGACAGAAAATGACTAATAATAAGTATTTTATTCTGAAAATCTTCCAAATGAGGTCACTTCCTGTTAACTTTTTAGAACTTTGACTACAGACTTTTATCAACATTAAGATGAAGCATCAGTGTTTATAAGAGTGACCCCTCCTGGAGGAGAGCAGTTACTGCAGGATTGTTTCAGATTAGTGCTGCCACAAACGATTCATTTAATAGTTAGCTAAACACAGATTGATTTTTTAGTTAACTACTCAGGTCATAGATTGTAAAGCACACATCTTAACCATGATAACCTTTAAGATAACTAAAAACTAGATGTATGTCATTACCTGCAGTAATTCTAGTGGGATGCTAAAATGAATGACGCTGTTGTTGAAGCTAAAAATGCTAAAATTGATAGCTGAAACACTGAAGCTTTTATAGCCAGCTAAAAAAATGGTTAAATAGCCTAAAAAACTTAATAAATGCCAAAAAAAAAGCTAACATGATGCCATTATAACTTTCAACTTTACTACACTCTGACTCTATATAATACAAATTAATCGACTATTAAATTATTAAAATAGTTGATTAGTTGACTAAACGTGGCAGTCCTATTTCAGATGTACTTCATTTTTTTCTTTCCCTCCCCAGGATGAGGTCAGCGACCATAAAGCCATCCTGGACCAGTCTCCTCCCAGTCACCATGACAACGGAATATCAGTCCGCCATATCGTCACGGAGATCGAAGCCATATCCAACCCCTCTACTTCCACTACCTCGTCCTCCTCTTCATCGTTACCCCCGTCGTCTCACAGCTCCCTCCTCCTGCGACTGGATCTCGACGAGGAGGCGGAGCCTCCTAAAGTTATGCACACCGCTCCGTCCTCGCCTCCTCCGCTCGTCCCCGCGGTGCCTCGCGACAGGCCGGCCGGCTCGGTGCGGCGAGCCACCGAGCAGCTGGAGCAGAAGATGAAGCAGGAGCGTTCTCCGCTGCCGTCCCCCAGCGCCGAGCACGCTCCCGTCAGACTGACCCCAGAACCGCCCGCCGTCCGGTCGGCTCCGCCTCCTTCAGGGCTAAGGACTACTCAGGGAGAGACGGTGGCGGTTTCTGCGGACACTAAATCCAAAGAGAAGCAGGCGGCCGCTCACTCGGAGCTCCTCCACTCCTCCAAAGAAAGCCATGTGGGGGCGCCGTCTCTGACCCCCACCACTCCATCAAAAGAGTCCCTAACAGATACCTCAGCCCATTCTCAAAGACGGGGCCAAACTCTGCAGAGCCCTGCCGCCTCCCCGGCGGCTCCACACAGAGTGGCTGTGCGTGGAGTGACCGTGCAGGAATCGAACACAGATGAGAGGTCGGACGCTGGGCTGCAGCGCTGCGAGGCCTTGAGCAGACTGGCTCGCAGCAGCCAGGAGCTGGAGCGCATCCAGCAGACGCTCCAGGAGCTGCAGGCCTTCCTGCACGAGGGCATCGGTCAGGAACAGGAGGCGGGGCCTCCACGGAGACTCAGAGAGGCCATGGACACGGAACCAGAGGGCCCCAAAACGCCCACGCCGTCAGGACTAGAGCCGCACAGACACAGGCGGGCCCTCGCCGAGCAGACGGCGTGGATCAGAGCCTTGGAGCTGGAGGCTCGGATCCGCCAGGCGGGCCTCACCCCCCCCTCCCTCATGAAGCGCTCCGCCTCCTTAGCTAAGCTGGACTTCCTGGAGCTGTCGGCGAACGACCTCAGCGACCTGGACCTGAGGCCGCACGCTAGGAGCCCGTCGCACCCCCAGAACCTGCCCCCCGCCTCCCAGTCCCACCCCGACGACGCCTGGAAGAAGCAGAAGGTGCTGACTCAAAGCGCCGCCGCGCCCCCCTGCGACTCGCCGCGGCCCTCTGCCCACGAGAACTCAAAAGACGACAAAAGCGAGACGGACGAGCCAGACGGGCTCCACGCGTCCCGCCAGCAGGGCAGAGGTCACCCCAGACGCCCTCGCAAACCCGCCGAGAAAAAGCGAGCGGCCGCTCTGATGTACAACACGATGTAGGAGCCGTGCAATGGAGCGCCTGAGGAGAGCGAACGCGAGACACGAATGAACGTGGAAACCACTGGATATATATGTGAGCTGTGGACGGGTCCGTCACAGCCTGTCAGAACTGACTGATCACCTCTCTGTCCCCTTTTCTACGTCTGTCTGTTCAACCAGGGGGGCTTTTTCTCAGAAAACGCACTTTACTGATTGAATGAGTGAATGAATGACTTTTATTTTGATGTTTCTGTGTGGGGAGGATTCTTTTGCACTGTTTTCTCAATAAACTCGTCTCTGTGGTTTTGTTTCCTACGTGCACAGACATGTCTGTCTTTATGCAGATTTTTTATTAAAGCAGGACAAAGCTCTCCTCTTGTTTTGTGGGTTTTTTTGCAAACGCTGCCACCTACTGGCCAACTTCATGTGTTTTTGTCAGCAGATTTCTTTGAGGCTGCAGTTACTCTTCAGTGATCTGCAGGTAGAATCCCCTTTAATTTAGTCAGATTAAGTTGATCTCCACCTGGATGATAGAAAACCTTCTGGCTGCTGTTTTAATGGACTTCATCTCAGCGATTCCCAGCTGTCTGTCCCCACGGGGAAAGCTTCCATCAGGGCGTTTATTTCCGGCTGACATTTTACCTACTGTTTCATGTGGGTAATTAAAGCTGGGATGTAGGGCGCTGGAAGCCCCGCTGCCACACAACACATCCAACCAGAGGATGACATTCAACCACAACTTTACCATCACAGGTAAATAACACATTTCAAGAGTTTATGTAGAAACAGGAAGTTTGACCCTTTCAGAAACACATTTTACACATCAATCACGTTTAATTTTTGTATTTAAGCAATTTTTAAATAGAACTAGAAAAGTTGGCTTACCTGTGATAGTACTAGTGTAAATACATTTTGCTGAAAGTAGTTGCTGAAAATGGTGATGCAATTTACTTTAATTACTGAAAGAATTTGCTGAAAATGCAAAAGCTATTTGCAAAACGTTAAATTTGCTAAAAGACTAGACATTTGTTAAAGAACTAGAGTGCTAAAGTTGACCTAAATTTCTGAAAAATTTGTAGTTAAGTTGCTTAAAAATCCCTAATACATGCCAATTTTGCAAAAATATTTAGCCTGTTGCTAAAATATAAGCTAAACAGAAAATTAGCCTGTAAAGACCTCAGCAGATAACAAATTAGCCAAAAATGTTAGCATGTTGCTAAAATATTAGCTAAACTCCAAATTAGCATAAAGAAACCTCAGTAGATGAAAAATTAGCCCCAATAAACCTTAATTGATGTCAAATTAGCCAAAAAAAAGCTAGCTTCCTTTTTAAATACTAGTTAAACTCCAGAATAGCCTAAAAGTCCTCAGTAAACTAAATTAGCAAAAACTGTTAACCTGTGGCTAAAACAGAAGCTAATCACTAAATTAGCCTATAAAAACCCCAGTAGATAACAAATTAGCCAAAAATGTTAGCATGTTGCTAAAATATTAGCTTTACTCCAAATTAGCATAAAAGAGCCCCAGTAGATAACAAATGACTCAAAAAGCTAGCACATTGCTTAAATACCAGCTACTACTAAATAGCCTAAAATCCCTCAGTGAAATAAATTAACCAAAAACGTTAGCATGTTGCTGAATTTTTAGCTAAACTCCATTTTTTTTTTAAATTACTAAGAGATGAAAACATAGCTTATGAATATACTTAAAGGCTCGTTTCATATGGGGCATATTTTGCTATACAAATACAAACAGTAATGTTCTGAACAAGCTGAACGTTTTGATACCCAGATTGATGAAATTAATGAAAGTATGATTGAGTTTTTATATGCTGAAAAACGAACGGAAAGGAGCAGAAGAATCTGGATTTAAAAGCTTCAACTTTGCAAAAATTATAATTAAAACCAAAGAGAACTCTTAAAAAGTTGTATTAAGGGACATTTTAAATCAAATTATCTTTATTTACTGATAAAGATCTGATTTTCTGATTTTTTGGCTCCTAACGAATTCACTTCATAATTGCAGCCCGGCATGTTCACACGATGCTGACGTCTAAGACAGTTTGTGTCTCATTCAGAGGATTTTCTAGAATTTTTACAATTCATTTTACTGTTCATGAAAGGGCTTTTATTTTTAGAATTTATTGTCTTTTTGCTTCATTTTTCTCTCCTTTTCTGGTGTCTAGCCCAAAGTAAAAAAATAAAAATAAAGAAAACACACATTTGCTGGACAATAGAATAGACAATAGAAACTGCTGTTCCAAAAGTTGCTTCTTTATTAGAATAATTGAAATCCACTTCTCAGCGTACATGGAGAAACATCTTAACACATCTGTCATTCTGAGATCATTTCTAAAGAGTAAAAAAAAAAAAACTTTTCTTGGATAAACCTGTTGTTATGAAAACCCGCAGAGGCAGAGCTGGATCCACTCAGATTGTGCTCATATTGTGACAAATAAACAAACAAAATCCCTTTTTGAATTGTTCCAGTGGCCTGAAGCGCCTTTAGGTCACTGTCAAACAAACTCCCGGGTCACTTGAACCCCTAATCATCGGGTCAGTGGAGTCGGAGCGGGTGCACGTCATGCAGAAACGTTCAGATCATGTGCTGTGAGGAAACACAAAAGACCGTCTGTCCTTGAACTAAACTCACAACACGCCGGGTTCAGGAAAAACTCAGTAAAGTTAGTGCACCCTGTATCCACGAAAACTGTCCTGACTTTGTGCTCAAACTCATTCAGAACCATTAACAGTCATGTAAGTGAAAACCCACCAGCTAAATACAGTACATCTGGATTTTTGTGCGAACCAAAAAGCGAAGTTGAACCAGACTTCTATAGCTCTCATTAAAAACAGGGAAGTCTGATTTATTAATTTAATTTAATTTAATTCATTTTTATTCAATTATTTTGATTTCATGTAATGTCATTATTTTACTTTAATTCAATTCAATTCATTTTGATTTAATTTATTTTAATTCAATTTGATATATTTAATTTAATTTTAATTAATTTCATTTAAATTCATAATTTAATTTAAATAATTTCATTTTATTTTAATCTAATTTAATTTAAATCGTTTTATTTTAATTTAATTTGATTTAATTTATTTTAATTCATTTCAATTTAATTTGAATTAATTTAACTTATTTCACTTCAATTTAATTAATTTTAATGTAATTTGATTTATTTCATTTCATTTTAATTTAATTAAATTTAATTTAATTTAATTGTCCCTGCTTTTAGGAAGAGTGCTGGCCCCTGATTGGATCCAGTACAAACTGGGGGACCCCTCCCTGGTTGTGTTTGTTTGGGGTCTTTGGGGGCTTTGGTGCAGAGAGGACGCTGGTTTAAAAGAATAAATTAAAGTCACAAAGCCACAGAAGTGTTGTAGCAAACTTGTTCTGTCTCGGTTGTAAACTGGCGCTGGTCGATACAGAACCTCGTGGCCCCACAGAGAGGAACCTGCTGCTCCTGTGTGGGCTGTCTGGGTTCCAGCATGTATGGCTTCAGGAGGAAGATCAGCTGGAGGCGGCGGGAGATCAGTATCGAACAGAACCGCCAGTTTGGGTTTGTTCTGAAGCTTCTATGGGGGCCGGTTCTGCTCCAGACCTTCTCCCGCTCCCCCGCCTCCTCCTCTCCAGGTGGGCCGTCTCACTTCTCCATGAGTGACAGCTGGATGATGCGCTGCAGGTCCTCCTCCTCCTGGCGCCGCCTCAGGTCCGCCTCCTCTTGCTCGCGGGCCGAGATCTCCATGGCGATGCGCAGCTGCTCGTCATAACTGCAGGCGGGCGGCTGCTTCTTAGCGGGTGTGGAGTGTAGGCTGGTGGGGGGGCGGGGCTTGTGCTGTGGAGTCCTGGTCAGAGATGGGGGGAGGGGGGTAATGTTTGGAGACAAATTAGTTTTTTTATGATGCTTCTTTAAGATATTTTTTTACTTCATTGCAAGTTATTCAAGTTATAAATTGACCAATAAGATGCCTCCATAAAAACATGCAACGCCTTCACGTGGAAGGGGCGGGGCTTTCTAACAAGCCCACTCCTGATTGATGATAGTAGTTGCCATAGAAACTATGGCTATGTCTAGATTCCCTCCTTACTCTCTAACTACTAAAAAACAACATATTGTGGGACTACACAGTGCCGTGGATTTAAAAGGGAATTCGGACATTTTTCTAACACCGGATTTGACATCACCAATTTCACATTGAATCAAAACGAACATTTCACGGCGTTTATTTATGACTTCACTGTGTTATGATGGTGAAAATAAGGATAGATTATTTAAAAAAATTACATTTAAACACGTTTTTTTGGCAAAAATTGCTCAACCGCAATGCATTATGGTCTATATTCGCTAATCTAATGAGCA
>NC_050524.1:29956358-29960942 GCF_002922805.2 Oryzias melastigma | reverse complement strand
CATGGAAGGGGCGGGGCTTTCTAAGAAGCCCACTCCTGATTGGTGATAGTAGTTGCCATAGAAACTATGGCTATGTCTAAATTCCCTCCTTACTCTCTAACTACTAAAAAACAACATATTGTGGGACTACACAGTGCCATGGATTTAAAAGGGAATTCTGACATTTTTCTAAACACCGGATTTGACATCACCAATTTCACATCGAATCAAAACGAACATTTCACGGCGTTTATTTATGACTTCACTGTGTTATGATGGTGAAAATGAGGATAGATTATTTAAAAAAATTACATTTAAACACGTTTTTTTGGCAAAAATTGCTCAACCGTAATGCATTATGGTCTATATTCGCTAATCTAATGAGCATCGATCCACGCTAGTTTTTCGCAAAGACGGAGTGTAGTATGGCATTTATTTAGGTTTTTTAGGCTCTTTTGGAGTTAAGCTAATATTTCAGCTACATGCTAGCTATTTTTGCTAATTAAGGATTTTTTGTGTGTTTTTTAAGCTCTTACAGAGTTTCGCTAATATTTCAGCAACTAGCTTTTTTTTCTAATTTGGGATTTTTTCAGTTCTACCAATTTGGCCTTTAACAAATATTTTAGTTTCAGCGTTTTCAGCTATCAGCTTCAGTGATTTAAGCTATCAACTTCAGCGTTTTTAGCTATCAGCATTAGCATCTTTATCGGCCAAATTCAGCTTACAGCATTCACACTATGATCACAGGTAATGCTATATATCTAGTTTTACTTAATTTAAAGCTAATGATGGTTAAGATGTGTGCTTTACATCCAGTTTATGCATGACCCGATTAGTCGACTAATCAGAGAAAAGTACTCGACTATTTAAATAATTTAATTTAACTTCGTGGGGATGAGAGGGCACCATTTGCTTTTATTGAAGCATCTGATTGGTCAGTTTCTAACTTGAAAAACTTGCAATAAGGAAACAATATCAGGATTATCAAGAACATAGTAAAAAATGTATAATTATTCTGACAAATATAGAATGACTGAGTAACAGCTGTTATATTTCTCTATAGAAGTCTATGGGAGTTCGGCTTTTGGGACTTCCTGTTTGGAACATGAGGGGGAGGGGGGTCACCCAGTCCACTTCTCTTATACAGTCGGTTGTTAAAAAGCAGTTTCTGAAAAGCTCTGCCCACTGTGACATCAGGAAGCCATCATCTTCCTCTGCACACACACACAGCTGATAGGAGAGGAGAAAAGCAGGATGGATGAGAGAATGGAGACGAGCAGCAGGAAAGGACAGGAATCCAGGATGTGAGTCATGGATGGAGGCAAAGTGCAGCAGAAGGGTTTGAAGGAGAACAACACCACCGCCCAGAGGAAGTCACAGCGGGGCAGCCATCTTTCCCAGCCTGAAACCCCCGTCTTTATTGTTCTCTGAAACTTCATCTGCTGGTAGTGATGGGGACAGAAACATGCTCCGCCCACCTCTCCACACGACTGGGGTCACAGGAGAGGGGGTGCGCTCCTGGCTTGCTGTTGGTCAGCGCCTCCCAGATGGTCACCTGATCACAGAGAAACAGGAAGTCAGACGGACAGACCTCCTTCTCTGAGGAGGTGTTCTAACTTTAACAAGGATAATATGAGCCTTTTGAACGGAAAGGAAGTTACAGAACAAATGTCTTTCGTATTGTAAAATCATTAGACATAAAATTAGCTCAATCTTTCACGTCTGGGAGATACATGTTGAATCAAGTGAGTAGAAAAGACTTATAACCTGACTATACAGACACAGAAGACGCATTTGAAGAAACTCAAATGTCATCATCCAATCAGTGATGTTCCAAAGTACCTCCCTTTTTCCATTTTATCGTTGTGTTTTTAAGATTTTATTTTCTGTATGTTACTTCATCATTTTTTAGTGTTTCGTTTTTATTCATTTTTTAAAATTTTTCGATTTCTAAAATGTAACGTTTTTTTTAAATATTTGTTTTGCTTTTTAACCGTCGCTTGGGGCCTGAAAACAGAGGTGGTCTGTGGCGTTCCTGATCATGTGACCTGTGTGGACGCAGCATGCAGGAACACAACAAACCAGTTTCACTTCTGATTCAACTTCAAACTCAAACATATAAGAGCAAATTATTAGTTTGTCCTTATTTTTATTGCAATGACAAATTAAACACAAAATTATACATTTAGAAAATGTATTTTTAACCCTTTGGAACCATCCATCCATCCATCCATTTTCTTGACCGCTTCATCCCTTTCGGGGTCGCGGGGGTGCCGGAGCCTATCCCGGCTGCTGATGGGCGAAGGCGGGGTACACCCTGGACAGGTCGCCAGTCTGTCGCAGGTCTAAAACTCTGTTTTTGTATACTTTTGCATTTTCTGTATTTTCAATTTGAGAGACTACCTGTTTGCTTTTTTGGTGTCATTTTAATCAGCACAACCTCTCCTATGTGACACCACCTTTATTTACTCATTGTTCTATGTTATATTCACACACTAGACATACAATCATGTAAAAACAGAAAATTCTATCTGGAAAAATGGAATTAATTTTGTTGTAAATTCCACAAAAATGTTTAACGAACTGTTTTTACAATGAGAGTTTTAGGTGTAATTTTATAAAAACAACAAATATAAAAATTTGTCAACAAACTAATCGACATGTTTTTGAATGAAAACACAAAAAAATCAAGGCTAAAGTCACACCAGGCAGCCCAAAAAATAAGAATTTCTCACTGCTGTCTATTTTTCCTGGAGTTCTGTTATTCTTTGTTTTTTTTCATAAATTTTCTTTATTACTATTTTTTGGTGGGGGGGGAATTTTGATCCAGCTGGATCTCAGGTCGGCTCTGCTGGAATCTACACAGGTGGGGGCGTGTCTTTCCATTCTGAACTACTCACCTTCTGTGAAGTCGGTAGGCGGGACTTTCGCTGAGAACCGCGGAGTATCCGCAATTTTTAGACAACGCTGGTGTTTGTTATCGTGGAAAATTCGTGTCGGTCCCCATCCCAAAATAAAATAATAGTTGGTTTCCTCTTTGGATTTCTAATAGCAGACAGCTCTGTTTAGCTCCGCCCCTCATAGCGGGTGCACTCCTGCTGCTGCACTACAGCCGTCAGATTAAATTTCGCTCTCCGCCTCATTTATTAAAATAAAAGATCGGTTTGGTCCAGAAATGACAAATAGATGCCATATTATCTATTTAATTTAATAAAATCTCAATGACAGAATGTAGATAAAAGTTTAAGTCTGTTTTAGACCGTTTTATGACGCTGCAGGGCAGGACGCCTGAGGGCGTTAATCCATATTAATGAATTAATTACATTCTATTAATTGTGCGCGTTAACGCGTCAACACTCACATCCTTTTTTCGTAGAAATGACAGGCTTTTGTGTTTTTATTTCTCCAGCTGCTTTCAGAAACCAAAGCAGCTTGTTAGCGTGTTTTTTTTAAAATATGTTGGAGCTTTTGTCAAACTCTGTGTTCCAACACGCCTCGGCTGGCTATTATTTGTGACGGGATCACCTGATCGTATTCGGATCCGGCCTCCAGCAGGCTCTGCTGTATGGCGAACTGCAGCAGGTCCTCCTCCTCCTCCCGCATGCTGTCTCTCTGTTTGCCTCCGAGCGTGGTGTATCCCGGCGGGGGCTCGAACACGCACGGGGGAATGTCTCCGGCTCTGCACGACGCTGCGGGACGAAGGGCAAAAGATGGGAGGGAGCATTAACTGACAGTTCAGGGAAAGAGAAGAGAAGAGTGAAAATCAGAGGATGCTTCACGCCTTCATTCTCAGAGACAGATCATTTCCCTGGACTCAGAACTTTCAGAGACTTTTCTGAAGGCTTTTATTTTAAGGTTTTCCAGAGGGTTTCCTCGTCTTAGAGCAGATTCAAACACATGGAATCATGAAGCAAAAGGCCTGGAGACGCGGGGACAAACACCATAAATACGATCTATTTATGGTAAAAGAGCTCTTTTAATTATCATGATGCCGTTTTAGCGAAAATGGACATAGTTTCTGCAGAACGTGGTGCAGTGCAACCCCGCCCCCGTTCCCCTCCTTGCTGCTGAGAGCTTGTGACCCACCCAGCATTCGCTCTACATTTTTTTATTGTCTGCTCGTTTTTATCTGTCCAACAAAGGAACACTCAGAAATGGAATTTTGAGCTTCATTTTCTTTAAATCCTCTTTCAGAACAACGTCCCGAGAACATGTTAATACAGGGGTGTCAAATTATCACAACAAACAAATTAGCACGTTCATTTTTAAAATTGCGTGAATCTAATTTTTTAGTTACAACTATAGTTTTGTGGGCAAACTACGGCCTGGGGGCCAAATGCGGTCCGTATATGTATACGTATGTGTGTATATGTGTGAATATGTATGTATATGTATGTGTGTGCATATTTGTATATATAAGTATGTGTAAATATAATATAATATAGATATAACCCCACCCTTATAAATATAAAAAATATAAATATATATCCTGCTAGCTTACCCAGTTTTTATGAATGTGTTTTATTCGTCAGTCAATGATTCAGCAAGTTGTCCCACTTATAGACTTATTTATACACATATATGTAAATATATATATATATACAC
>NC_050524.1:29932615-29956158 GCF_002922805.2 Oryzias melastigma | reverse complement strand
GTATAAGTAGGACAACTTGCTGAATCATTGACTGACAGATAAAACACATTCATGTAAACTGGGTAAGCTAGCAGGAGAGCGTGTAAACAAAGGATTGATGGGAAATGAAGACTCCACATCAACAGCTCCGCCCACAACTGAATTACTGATGAACCCGTGCCGCTCTGCAGAAACTATGTCCTAGAAAATGACCGTTTTTAAAATCATCATCATCATCTGTAATTCAAAGCACACCGTTAACACTTTGAAAACAGATGAGCGATGTGTGTCTTTATCGTGGTCATGTGGAGTCTGATCTTACTGCTGGAGCTGGAGCTGGAGACGCTGGAGGAGTCGCTGCCGGGCGAGGGGGTGTCTATCCTGGGCGTGTCCCTCTGACCGTCTCCGTCCACCCCCATCTCGCCGTCGGAGCGGACGTTGGCTCCGTCCTCACAGCCGTTCAGGTTGCTGAAGGTGATCCTGGCGTTCAGGATGTGGTACAGGGGGATTTCTGCAGAGAAATGGAGGGATGTACCGCGTCACCACCTTTCCTCTCGGCTCATCGCCGTTTCTCTCTCTTCCGCGCTCACCGATCTTGACGGGAAATCCGGGTGGCAGCCTCAGGGTGATGAAGTCCCGCAACTTGGCGAAGAGCGCGTTGGAGATGGCCATGAGGTCGATGATGGGGACCACCTGCTCTGCCAGGGACAGCGGGTGGGACTCGCACAGCCACATCTTAGCTTTGAACCTGCAAATGAGAACGCAGCTCAACCGGAGGAGCTGGTTGATGAACGCCTCAGAGGGCCATTCGTCCGCGTGGTCAGAGGGGCGGCAGGAGGCTGATAGCATCTCAGTGAGTTGATGACTGGTGCTAAGAGGCGGACAATCAATTCTCGCTCTAATTTGCGTGATAATGAACGCAGGATTGAGAGGCGGCTCAACAATTTATCCTCATCGTGTCCTGCCACTTTTCATTTGACGGTGAGGAGGGATGGAGCTGACAGCCGAACACTGCCCAGCGGTCAGGGGGGAGCAGCTTTTCTGATAGATGAAGGGCTGCTGCTGCTTTTTTTAACCGCTTCTTTTATTTTGGTGTCATTTCCTAAAAAAACGAGTGAAGAGGATGTGTGGTGAGTCATCACTGCAGAGCTGTGAGACTCTCCACATGTATAAGTATGTGTGACCAGCCTGCACGATCATTTGAGTTTTGCCTCAGGATCATGGTCAGCCCCCATGCAGGGCTTTTCTTCCTCCATTATTTGGCCTGTGCTATGAATTCAGAGTGCCTGCGTCCCCCCCCTCACCTCTGGGTCTTGGTAGTGAGGTGGCACGGGTGGCCGATGTCCCTCAAAGTGGAGGAAGAGCCGGGGTTAAAGTATTCCTCAGCCGTCAGCGCCGCAGGGTTCGTCACCGCGGGAGACGACATCTGGGTCACCAGCGCCTGGAACAAAATAAATAGTAACTGAATAATTAATGTCGGCCAGAAACCAAAAGATGATTAATAAAATATAAGCAAGGGAAACTTCAGAGGTTTAAAGACTAACAGAAAGTGATATTTATGTGATTTATAAGGTCTTTAAATTGGTAAAAGTTTGTACATAATTCCACGCTTTTAAAAACAGAACAAAACTATTTAATTTATATGCATTAACAATTAAAAAAGAAAGGTTTAGTCCAAAAACTAAATATTTTCAAGCAAAACATCCTTGTAAACAAATTTCCTTTTCATATAATAAGAGCATCAATTCCTCGTGTGGAATCTTATCATAAAAAGTTGCCATGCGGGTTGACGCTAAATAAACTATAAGAAAAAGTGGCAACATTTTATAATAAGATTCTTAAAAAGCTTTATTAACACATTAATAAATATTATTGATGTGTTTATAATGTGTTAGTAAGACATTTATTAGCTCAATTATCATTAATAAGGTTTATTAACATACTTATAAGATTTATTAATATCTAATGTTATACAATTGTCTAGAAAGGCCATATTAATAAACTGCTTACAAAATAACCAAATGTTTAACCATCTTTGTCAACATTATATTGAGTGTTTCAGCACCTAACGTGTTACTGAAAAAGTTTGCACATAATTACACAAACTTATAAAAACGATTAAAAAATATTTCATTAAAATGCATAAACAGCTAAAACAAGATTGACAGATTTCATATCTGTTATTCATTCAGTAAAATTATTCTGCTTTTTTTTTAGATTTTCAACATAAGTAGAGTATGGTAAGCCAAAACCCTCAAAAAAGTATATATATATTTTTTGTTAAATATGTTTTTTTAGGAGTTGCAGCTCCAATAAACCTTTTAAAATTACACAGTTTGAATGAAGCGTAAGCAGAAAAAAGTTGAATTGTGTCAACGTCTTTAGGGGTAATGCTAAATGAGCAATAAGAAAAACTCAAAAACCTTTCATTGAAAAACAATGAAAAAAATGAAATATTTTAGTCAAAAATGTTTTCCAACATAACATCCCTTTGACAGATTTCATATCCCAAAAACAAAATCCCAAGAGCATCAATTCCTCTTGTGACTCATTGTAAAAACATTTTCTGCAAAAGGGTTTGTCATTCTGCAAAATTATTCTGCAAGTTGGTATGGTAAGATGAAACGCTCAAAATGCACTGATTTATTTATTTATTTTTTTTGTACACACATTTGCATTTTCTCCTAAAAAAATTCCTCCTTTTCTTTCTTTAGGAGCTCCAACAAATATTTTAAAATTAGTAGCAAAAAAAAAAAAAATGTCAGGAACCCAAATGAAATATATGTGTAATAATACCAAATACTCGTAAAGAGAGACTTTTATTTTAACTCATAAACTCAGAATGAACAGCTTTAATGATGCACAAAATAAAAAGTCGTGGAGGGGGGTTTCTGAGTGGCATGAAAGGAGGAGTGAGAGCGTGGACGAGCAAAGGCCGTAATGAGTGGGAGACAGTGAAGAGATGGCTGCTGGGAGCATAAGGACAGAGCTGTTCTCAGAACATATCAAACATTTTCAGCCTCTCGGAGCAGATTGGGAGTGAGAAGCAGAGGGTCGGACGGAGAGGATTCAGCTCGCCGCTTTTCCACTGAGACACAGAGAGGGCTCTGCAACAACCACACTAGAAACCGCCGTAGCTAAAGTTCATACAGCGTGAATCCACACGCTATCATCATTTAACACTACATAAAAAATTAAAAAAACCCTCAGAGGGTCAATATTAAAAAATCAAGGCTGGACTGGTTCAGTGTTCAATGAGAACGTGAACATGACCTTATTGGATGGATTTAACCTGCATTGTCACGTACATAACAACATTTATCATAAAATAAACAATAAAAAAGTGCAAAATAAGAATGATCCATGGAGCACGTTTACTCACCCCATTGTTGGGTCCCATGTGTTGTTCAGCGATCCCGAGAAAGTTCTGCAGTGGAGTCTTCCCGCCTAAAACCAGACGACATCAAAGAGTCACAAAAATACACACGACTTCATGCAGGTGGAGAGTGCAAAGTAGTCTTAAACTGGCAACATTTCCCCACTTTAAACCATTTTTAAAAAAAAAATTGTGTGCGAGCATCAAAGTATGCTTCTGTGCATATTCTTTAACTCAAACGTACAGAGCCATGGACATGACTGAGGAAAATAATTATTGTTCCCTCAAATTTACTGAGCACAAATTAGCATTCTATTGGCACAAACTAGTATTTTGTGCGGATTAATTAGTACTTTGTCTGCACAAATTACAAAATGATATTTTGAACAGCAAATACTAGAAGTGAAATAAACAATGACAACATCAGTTATACTTTTTTAATCATGTTTGACCTCCGACTGTCTGCACTTTTGGTTGTGTCACCTTTAGAGAAATAAATGTAGTGTGTTCTAATGTATGATAGATAAAATGCAGGGATTTGGGAAACACTTGTGACAATAAATGATGATAACTTTGAGTCCAGATTGCTAAGGATGCAATTTCATGAAAAAAGAGAAACAACTCATTCAAGAGTCAATGCAGCGCTTCCACGAAGAAGCCTCAGTCCTGCATATTAGCAGCATGCAGATGGGAAATGTGACCTCAGAAGGGCTTGTGATGGTTGATGCTCGCTGACAGCCACAGTCCAGGGAGGGAAGCAGCAAATGCGGATGGATTTTTGATCCAGAACCAACGAGGTGATAGAACGGTAACTGGAGCCTCTATAGCAGGGATGTCAAACATACGGCCTGTGGCCGTATCCAGCCCGCCAGATGGTTTAATCCAGTCCAGTCATTAAGAGAAAAAAGTATAAGGATGTTAAAAAAAAGCAAGTTTCTAGCCTATTCCTGTGGCGAGTTCTGGTTCTGTAAAGAAATTACCGCAATGCGCAATTCCGCCACTAGGGGGAGTACAGGAAAAGCAGCCAATGCAGGAAAAGATTATTGGACATTTCTTTGTATTTAGCACACTGACAAAAACGTTTTGAATGTTTTTGTTACACAGGATTTGAATGCTGATATTGTTGGCCTAGTGAGGGCCAAACGATGCTGAGTTTCAAGAGAGAAAGGGACGTTAACGCCAAAGTCTTGTGTTCACAAATGTTTGCAAGTTTAATTTAGTTTTTTTTACTGATTTGCACATTTATATTTTAGGCAGAGTTTTTATTTATTTTTTTTACAGCCCCCTCTTGAGTTTACTATCAGGATTGCCTCAATGTCAGATGTAAAATATTCAGTCTGTATAAAATTATATAAGAGAAATCCATTTAATTTGAAATCCGGACTCAAACCAGTACCAAAAGCAGTACTGGGCGCGAATAAGTACCGGGTTAAGGTTAGGGTACTGGTACCGGATGAGTCCTGTATGGTACTGCATCTACTACCGCATCCTCTGGGTTGAGGACCTTTGATTTTACAACCAGCCAGCACATCAAAAAAGTGACAAGTTGGTGACACCCAAAACATCAAAAAGTGACGCAGAGGGGGCCTTAACCAAATGTCAATATGTGACGACTTGGGGTGAAATGTGTAGACTCAAGTCAGGGGATGGTTCATGGTTTCCCCATTACTGTGATACAACTAGAGGCAGGTAGAGGTCAGAAACTGAACTCAAGTAGGAGTGCAGTCGCTTCAAAAGTTGCAGTAAAAGTTTTCATTCAAGCAAAACTGAAGAGTTACAAAGTAACTGGTAAAATACCAATCGAAGTATCTGCAGTATGTGGTGGGATTTGAGCATCGGGCGCGGTGCTGACTCAAACTCAGCTTTGGTTGGACACATGGCGTGTTCAATGATGTGATCAAGGGGTGGAGTCCATAAACCAACATGGGGGAGAAGCTGATGGTTCTCCACCTGAGATTTATGATAGTATTCCTATTTGCATCAGACAAACACATCCAGACATAATGGGGTTGACCCGTACGGCTGCCGCAGGTTTTTGGGTTGTCCAGGATCACGGAGGGTCGTAGAGAGGTGCGGCCACATCTTAAGGAGAGGTGTTCCCTTGTTGTTTAAAATGGAACGTACCATTGGTGAGTGTGTGGTAAGTGTACTGTGAAGTACTTTTGAGGATAATGAAAACTGCACGCACTTATGATGTATGGATGCCACTTTTGACGATGCCCTTACACCATACTCTAGTTCAGGGGAGTCCACAGTCAGTCCTCGAGGGCCAGCCTCCTGGTGGTTGTCCAAAAATCCTGTCTAATCTGCTGCGGATTACCTGGATCAGGTATGTTTGGCCAATAAGGAGCTTCAATGGCAGGTTGGTTGAAAACATGTAGGACACCGGCCCTCAAGGGCTGGATTTGGACACCCCTGATTTAGTTGTTGGTACAAGAACTGGCCCTGAGTGTGAATGCCGCACACATGGGGTGTGCAGGGGGTCCATAGGTGCCCCTAAAATACCCTCATGAACCACTCCCTGATTGACCAAATTATGTACTGCACTTACACTGCGACCAGCACTTACGTTTGTCTGCAGGATTTTAGAGAGTTGAAAAATGTATACGCCATCCCTGTTATCTCACCTACTCTGCTCTTATTTGCCCTTACAAGTTGTGTAAGTCTTCACAACAACTCGCTGCTTGTGTCATGTCCGTAGAAAAAAATGTGCATGAACTTTTTGAATCTACAGTCTCACCAAGTGGTCTACGATCTTAACAGTTACTCCCAACAGGCTTGTCCGAATCCTACCTTAACGGCAGTTGTGACTGAGGCATGACTTGTTAATACTTTTGGGTCCAACCTTCCCAATGAAGAGAATCACCTTTTGTCTTGTTCTTGTTCTGATCCGTCAGATGGTCGCTTCTGGTTCTGGTGATCAGCTCTACGTTGGAGGCTGCATACACCTGAAAGGACAGATTATGTCCTGACTTGTTCAAAGATAGAGTTTTTGATACACTGTGATTTCCTGCATACATTTCTTTTACATTCTGCCCCTCAAAGGTTAAATGTATCCATGATGGACGAACCCATCTTTGTAAGTGAGACAACTACCAGAATCCCTGACTGATTTTTTTTAACCAACTAAATGTAGATGGGATCAGAAACATTCTAAAATATTCCAGACATAAAGTTTGAATTTGAGTGTCATATATTCAAACATGATATATAGCGTTACCTGCAATAATGCTAGTGTGAATGCTGTAAGCTTAATGTGGATGCTGAAGATGCGGAAACAGACAGCTAGCTAAAAATGCTGAGGCTGAAAATGCTGAAGCCAAAACCTTTATAAAATATTGACTAAATTAAACACTATCCAAAAAAAAAAACTGGAAAATTGTCTAAATTAGCCAAAACAGCTAGCATGATAATAAAATATTAGCTAAACTCTAAATTATATGCATAAAAAAACTGGAAAAATGTTTAATTTAGCCATAAACAGTTATAATAATGAAAAAATATTAGCTAAATGCCATATCAACCAAAACACTGGAAAAAGTCTAATTTTGCCAAAACAGCTAGCATAATGCTACAATATTAGTTAAACTCTAAATTAACCTAAAAAACTGGAAAAATATCTAAATTAGCCAAAACAGCTAGCATAATACTATAATGTTAGCTAAACCCCAAAACTCCAAATTAACCTAAAAACTGGAAAAAATTCTAAATTAGCCAAAACAGCTAGCATAATACTAAAATATTAGCTAAACTCAAATTATGTATTTTAAGCATTTTCAAAGTGCAGAACGTTTTTTTAAAATATTTGAGCAATTTCTCATTCATTTCCTACCGGGCATATTTTGCTCAGTATGTCAAAAACTATAAAGTCTTAGAATACCAAAAGTACAAGCAGTTCACACAGTAATGCAGGCCTCCGAACAAGGCAGTTGGAGTTCTACCTTAGCTTCATATCCATTCACCATCTCAGTCTTCTCACTCCTCCAACCAAGGATGCCCGTCTTATTCCTGCAACAGCAAATTCATATTCTTCAATTTATTTATCAGAGAATGTTAAAGCACTTAAAGCTGAGAATCGGTTATCAGACAGTCATCAAACGTGTGCCTGCTGTGAGATCACAGACCACTGCAGGGTCAAATAGACTTTTATGGGAATGATGCTTTTGTAGTTCCTAGATATTTATGTCCTGCAGAAGTCCTGGAACCACTTTGTTTCCACGGTTCTTCTGTCTAAATGATCTGAACCTTTGAGCGACCAAAAAAAAAAAAGTGGGGGAGAGAACAAGATTTAGGCTCTTAAAGTACATGCTACTGTGCTAGCACAGCTAGGTGCATCTTGGACACAGATTATGTGTTGCCCACATGAACTTCCATCAGTTTTAGTGTTGATTGAACGTAAATAACATTGACTATGTTTTAAAACCTGTCAAACATTAATAAAAACATACATCGAAGAACCAAACTAGCATGCTACCCTTGTGTTGCTAGCACCTATGTTAGCATACAGTTCACGGTTCCTTCCTGATTTCTCTCTATTGAATGTGATTTCTGTCCTGTGATGATTCCTCTCCATCGGATTATTTTGTTGTCAAGGTTTTTGAAGTCGATTACAAAACATTACGTCTCCTTTTGTGGTTCTTTTTGTATTTATTCGGACCTCCGTCGTTCATCACTCGGGAAGACTCAACGCGTAGTAATACCGCATGTCTGTCACAGCTATGAACGGAAACTAAATCTTATACAGGGCCCCAAAATTATTTCAAAATACACTAAACAAACCAAAACACACATGTGTCGGGGATATCCAAAGTATGTTTGAAATTATTATGGGATGGCCACAGGACCTACGGCTTGTTGGTCATTTTGTGGTACATTTTGAAATTTGGCGATTTTTACATTTTCCAACAAAATAGGGGAAAAATATAATAGTTTGAGCAAGCTCACACAAATGCACACATGCCACCAGATTCAGTCTACAAGTAAAGCCTGATTGACCTTTGACCTCGGAAAGAAGCTCCCATTATGAATCAAAAAACGAACAAACAATAACAGTACTATGCCTACAAATTTAAACTCCTTTCAGGGAAAAATAAAGAAAAATGTTGGTTTTAGAAGTTGTAGATTTTTAAGATTGATCCCGTGGCGAGCTCACAAAAGTGGCGTTCCCCAGCGACCCAGGTCTGGTACTGGATGAAGGTTAGGGTTAGGATACCAGTGCGGCCCATGTTCCGGTACTGGTATCACAGTGCTATATGACATGAACATGCATAAGGAATGTGGGCGCGGTTAACAGAAAAAATCTGTCGCCAAGGACATCCAAGAAACTACTTTTGCTGATTCTTCTAAAAATGACATAGACGTGTTTGTCACCCCCAGGCGACCAAAAAATATTATGGTTGCTATGGAGATAAAAACAACAAAAGAGCCGCCAATTTGAAAAATTTGTCAATAAATTAGTCAGGTGCAGTGATCTGTGTGCAGCTGCCACGTAAACTCTTTGTCAGGTGGGTTTGAATGCAAGAAATTACCACCAAATTAATAGAAGAAACTAATATTTCAAAACCTCGTTGGTTTTTTGTGATTCATTTGTCAGGATGAAGGCCAGATTTAAGCTTCCTCGTGAAAAGTTCCAACGCTCTGCAGTCCAATTAACTGAGAATTGGTGACATTTTTGTTCTTAACCCTAAAAGAACTCCAGATTCTGGAGTGGGAAAGAAATGAACTCCAAAGATGGATGTCCTGTCAGAGGTGCCTGACAAAGTGGTTTGCTCCAAAGCATCATAAATAGATTATTGGCATGTAGACAGGAGTGCTGAGCTGGGGAAACGCACAGAGGTGACACTGGGGCGGAAGTCTGACAGGGAGATAATTGTTCTTCCAGAGAGCAGCTCTCCCGCTCGCTTTAGCTGAGCTGCTCTCCATCTTTTTCCTGCTTGTCTCGGAGGGGTTTCTTTAGCAGATTCTTTGCTTCCGTTTTATCCTCCCTGCCTGGAAAACCATCATTGTCCCCACATTTTGTGCTTCTGTTTGGAGCAGTAACAGGCGAGGCTGGAAAAGGCCTGTCCAGGAGGGGCCCTGATCCACTTTATTATAACGGAACTTCACTGATTCCAGATTTTTAGAATGATTAAAGCATGTTGGATGGATTTCATGTTAAAATTTGATCTATTTATTGTAGTATCCAATAATTCTGCTGTAAAGGTACATTTAACACCCTTTTTAGCCCAAATTCTCTTCTATCTCCTGATTATCCCATTTTTCTTACTTTTATTTTTAAACTTTTGCTACTTTCTTTTTATCCTCTGATAGTCCATGCATCTCAATATTAATCTCAACATTTAATCTCGTAGATTTACGAGATTAAAAGTCATAAATGTACCCTATGACTTTTAAAGTCATAAATGTACGACTCTATTTTTGTAATTTAGCAGTTACGACTTTTTTTCTCATAAATTTACGAGATTTAAAGTCGTAATTTAAAAAATAAAAATGTTGTTGTCCTAATATATAAAAATTTAACATTTTGCAAATAGCTTTTGCATTTTCAGTAAATTCCAGCAGTAATTAAAGAAAATTGTCGCCATTTACAGCAAAAAGCTGCAGCATCTTTTTAACAAAAACACGAGCATTATCGCTGGTAATGCAACATTTCTAGTTTAATCTTGTTTTAATACCAGGAAGTAATGAAGACAATTCATTAAAGTCTAACAAACTATCATCATCATTGTCTTCATTTTTAGTTAGTTTAAAGCTAATGATGGTTAAGATGTGAGCTTTACATCCAGTTTGCACATGACCCGATTAGTCGACTAATCGGAAAAAATAATCAGTGATTAGTCGACTATTAAAATAATCGTTTGTGGCAGCACTAAGAAGAAACTATTTAGAAGAAACTATTTAGGTTAAATTGATGCATTCTGACTGCAGAGAAAGACTCCCGCCTGCATGACATCCGTCACAACAGCAGAAGTGGTTTTTCCCTTTAAAGCTGCACCAGAGCGGTAGAATCCGCCTCAGCTCTGATGTCTGTGCAGCACAGTGCTGCTGCTCCTGATTGTGTTTTTTTGCAGGCTGTCAAATGCATCTTGACAGCCATCAGAAAACCCGCCTGAACCTGCTTCCCCTCAGCGTCGGAGAACAGAGGAACGACGACAGAAATTCAGCCGCTGAGGAAAAAGGGTTTTTCTCTCTGGTGTTGCTGACTCAGTCCTTTTTGAGTCCAGTTATTGCTTCTGGAGTAAATTATATATTTTTCTCTTGAAAAAGAAGTGTGAGGCTGCAGGTTTCTTTGCATTTATGTCCCAAATTCCATCCGGTGTGCATCCGTACCTTTCAAAGGTGATGTTGCGCGTGTCCAGCTGAGTGGTCACCACCGGGGCGGACAGCCGGGCCGCGACCTGCTCGTTGCTGGGCTTCATCGCCCCCAGAAGACCCAACCCGCCCACGGTGCTGCAGCAAGCCCCGCCCCTTCCCCGGCCAGGTGAGAGCGCCGCAAGAGAGGAGACGCACAGGGTCTCGCAGAACACCAGCTGCCTGTCGTGGTCGACCTCCATCACCTCCGCGCTGGAGTCTGGAGGACGGGAAACAGGAGCATCCTGAGATTTGAGGCTCTGCTGGCTGAAGAATTCACGTCGAGACACGGCGGATCATTTTACAAGACGGTTACAGAAACAGTTTAAAAACATTTTTACTGAAGAGTGTTGAAGGATCACTCAAGTTTTTCAATTTTTAACATGTTTTCTGATGATGGAGGAGATATATAAAGAAGATTAAGCTAAAAAATGACAGAATTTTTGCTAAAAACTGCATAATTAAGAAAAAAAACTGTGAAAATATATTTTAATAATAATGTTTTTTAACCCTTTAACACCTGAGGCATAGCCTGTGACACTAAAACACAAAATCTTTAATATACTATAACTTTTTAACCGTTAACATGATAATTCCAGCAGATTTTGAAGGAGAAAAGCGGCGTGAGCCGCTTTTCTCCTTCAAAATCTGCTGGAATTATCATGTTAAAAATTAAAGAACTTCAGTAAATTAAAGAACATAAACACTTGAGCTCTGATGTTAAACGGTTAAAGCAGTAAAAGAGTCATTTGGACTCGTTTTGTACTGATCAAAACCAAAAATGATTTTTTTAAAAGTGGACAAACTGGTTTGAGTTTGATTTTTTCTACCTTGTCCTCTGAATATGAAGCTTCGGTTGCCTCTTTGCCAGGTCATCTGTTCAAACCCCATGAGGGTGGTGTCCACGCGCAGACACTGACCGCTCTTCCACACTCTGTAGGTGTCACTGGGGCAGATCCGGGACACCAGGGGCACTGGGGGCAAACGCAGACACACGGGAACTCAAAACGTGCCGCCGTTCAGAGTAAGAGGATGAAAGGGACGTCCTAAAACTCCAAAGAAGAAGACAGTCTGGATTATCGGAGGATGAGGAGGATTGCAGGGTCTGGACTCACCCCAGCTGGTGAACTCCCATTTCATCTCCACATAGAAGTCCTGCGCCTGGACGAGAACAGGAAATGGAAAGCGTGAGACGGATGAAGGAGCATCGAGCGGCGATGAGGAGGAGATATAGGAGATGAAGAGAGATGAGATGTGGTTGAAGAAACGGAGAGAGCAGAACAGCAATCAGGAGAAGGAGAAAAATAATAAAAGATGGAGAGAGTCTGGGTGCTTGGCTCAGAGATGCTTGTGTGGGCCGTGATGTGGGGGAGTCACAGCTGATGGATGGAGGGACAGAGAGGGCGAGGATGTGGGCGGGGCCAGCGGCCACTGAAGAACAGCGTGTGTTCATAAATCTCTTTGGGGTTTGGATGCATCTCCACGAGCACAGCCTGCATCTCTGGCCCTGAGATCTTTCCACCGTGCTGCAGCGTCTTTAACGGTTAAGGCCCGGGGGCCGGATCCGGCCCTCCAGATCCTTTTATTTTATTGTTATTATTGGCCGATGTTATCTTGCGCTTATTTCTAAGTTGTATACTTCTGATGAATATATTTTTATGGAGAGTAAAATATTGAAAGTTATTTAAGGTTTAAGTTGATTTATTCTGGAATGATCTTCCTGCCTTTTTATTATTCATAATTATGCTAAAAAGTTACGGTTTTAAAGTTTTGTAAATTGGCATTCCGCTAGCTTTTAGGACTATTTTGGCATTTACTAAGATCGTTTAGGCTATTTTGGAGTTTAACTAATATTTCAGCTACATGCTAGCTTTTTAGGCTAATTTAGGCTTTTTTTCATCTTTGTGTCCCTTTTGGAGTTTAGCTGCTATTTCAGCTTCATCCTGTTTTGACCTTTTTTTTTTCTTTTTTACATTTTTAGACTGTTTTGGAGTTAGGCTATTATTTACACACTAGCTGTTTTGGCTAATTTAAGCTTTTTTCAGTTTTATGTTATTTTGAAGTTTAGCCATCTTTTACATACCAACTCTTTTGGCAAATTTGTTTTTTTTTAGGGCTTTTTTTGTGAATTTTGGAGTGAATATTTCAGCTTCACGCTAGCTGTTTTGGCTAATTTAGGCTTTTTTTTGGTCCATTTTATAGTTTAGCTAATATTTCAGCTACATGCTAGTTGTTTTGGCTAATTTAGGCTTTTTTTCTTTTGTTTTGTTTTTTAGGCTAATATGGCATTTAGCTAATATTTTAGCTGGCTATCAGCTTCAGCGATTCCAGCTATCAACTTCTCCGTTTTCAGCTATTCGCTTCTGCGACTTCAGCTATCAGCATCTTCACCATCCAAATTCAGCTTACAGCATTCACACTATCATTATCACAGATAATGATATATATCTAGTTCATAATTATGTTAAAAAGTTAAGGTTTACCAGATGTTGTTTTAGAGAGTCTAAATGTTTATCCCCCATCCTAAGGTGTTTTTTGCATTTTGGCCCCTTGTGCGATTGAGTTTGACACCCCTGCCTTAAGGGGTTAGCGATGACTCAGATTACCCAGAATGCCACATCCCTTTGGTGAATTTTCCATTTTGAACTGTAAACAAAGTTATAAATACCTTCAAAGAGATGAATTTATGCTAAAATGAAGATTTATCTTTGGCTGAAATGAAAGCTCTCTTTGATGTCCACCTGCTATAGGAAATGTCATCTAAGACGTGCACATCCCGCCTGTGTGCTTTGTTTTTGTGTGGGGGGTCTTTGGAGATTAGTGGTTGTAGTTGTGTGTGAAATCCCACTTGGCGCAGCCGTTCCAGCAGGACAGGGATGCCCGCCAGCCTCTTGGCAGTCCTCTGGTAGTCACGGTAACGGAGCACAAGCCGCACCAGCTCTGGGTCTCTGGTGCTCACCGCCTCCTGCAGAACTGGAGGAGAAGAAGAAGGGATAGACGGTTAAAAAAAAGGAAAAAAAAAAAAAAAAACTCGGCTTCATGTAAAATTGATGCCAGTGAGCGATTGAAGGCGGCAGCGAGAACTGCCAAAAGTGAAGTAGGCCAAACGGAAAGCTGGTCGGACTAATCACTGAAACCCGTCCATCATCCATCACAGAGCCGCTCTGAATGTAATCTTCCAAGCTGTTTCACACAGGAAAGCCTGAGTCCTCACTGTTTGTAGGTTAAGTCCAACATGTATAACAAAGTCTGAACACAATTCCAACTAATACCTGCAATAAAAAAGAGACTCATTCTCCACTGACAACATTTCAGTTCCTATAAAAATCCATGCTAATAGAAATGATGCTTTAAAATCCCAATTTTTTATTAAAAAAACATTCCCAGTAGTGTTTTAATTATGATTATGAAGTTTTGAACAAAAATCCAACAGCCCAAATGTCTTAAAAAGCCATTTTTCATGTTGATCTGAAGCCTCTGTTTCCAAAATCTCCTCTGAGGGGGCGTGGCTTTTGGAGCTGAGCATTTCCTTTGCTCCCCCTAGTGGCAGAACTGAACATTGTAGCCATTTCTTTAAAGAACCAAAACTCTCTGTCCTCAACCGTCATGACAGATTTCAGAGTCAGTCCAAAACTTTCCAGTCAGCGTTTTACCTTTTTGGACTCTTATATGGAGCAGTAAGCAAAGGTGGATTAATCCTACTTTGATTTTCTGTTGGACCAAAGCCTCATTAGGAGCGTTAACCTGTAATAAGAAACAAACAGCAGAAAATGCTGCCATGGCTGCTAAAAGTCAGAAATCCAGAGCGAAAATATCTCACAGTCTTTTTATTATGCTTAAACTGTTAAAAAGAGATAACAAAAACACATCAAGCTTTAAATATGCTACTTTTCACACCCACTTCCTCCGTTTGCCAGAGGTCCACACTGAAGTGACAAAGCCAAAAGAGAAATATTGTCTGGCAGAGCCTGATAATAACGTGTTAGAAAGAATTGACAGCTTTTTTTTTTATTGAAAAAGAAGAAAAACAGGAAAAACAAGTACTTGAAGTGGAGTCAGCTCATAAAACTGTTGTTTAGTAACACAACTGGAGGGTTCTAGTAAATAATTGATTACTGTTTTTAATGTTACTGTCGTCATACCAGTGAAAAAGGCATGACTCAGCGTTTGTGTGCCTCTTTTAGAGCATGCTCTCAAATTACTAAATTAGAAGGAAGGATGCCAACAAATGACTTCATCCCCATTGGTCTGAAAGACGTTATAAGAAATGTTCAACCGTCTGCGTGATTGAATAAGAATATTGATAAGCAGATAATAGTCCAAACATGAGCAAATCTTCTCAGAAGGGGACGTCCAAAGAGTTAGAAATCAGAGAAAAAACATTTAAAAAAAGAAGATATGAAAATGATTTGTATTAAATCATCATCATTTGTACAGTTCATTAGAACCGGGGATCAGAATCAACAAAACTGATCAAAACACAAAGATTTAGACAGAAAAAAAGTATTTGTTTCTACTTTTTGATCATTGAACTACAAAACCAGAAAATAGTCTCCACAGTTTTTCCATCCTTTAAAATTCTTCATCACTTTAAGTATTTTGGAGAAAAGTCAGAATAAAAAGTTGTTTTTTTCCCCCCTGATGCATGTTGATTGTATCTGCCTTCAGCTCTGCAGTACTGATTATCAGCGCGTGGCTGCGTTACATGCTTCAGAATCCGCTGGAGTTACGTTAAAAATCTGTTGAAAAGTTACCATAACCAAGATAATGTAAAGCTAATTGTTGTTTGTTTGTTTTAGATCTTTTATGTCAGCAAGAGGAACTCCAGTCTCATTTTTTGAACAGAAAACACTCTCGCTTGTTTTACTTTGAAAACAGGAAGCTTCACCAACACTTTATTTTGAAGATTTGATTGGTTCCGGTGACGGTAGTGCTGTTCATTCGGCTTTGCTTTAGTTTATAAACTTAAAATCCAACATTATTCTGCATTTCAGAGCAAAAAAATACACCGCTCCCGAATAATACTATATTTATATCTTGGACGTCTCGAATATTTGAATTTTCAGGAAAAGTATTGATAGATGAAGTCAGTTGTTGCAATATCTGAGTGCTCAGATACTCGTTAAAGTCCTAATAGGTACGGCAGGCCCAGATTCTATGGCAAGCCAAAGGCGTCAATAATCACCAGGAGAAGCCCCGTAAAAAAACGGCATATTGGCAGTGAAAAACGCCCATTTTGGAACAACGCAAGACGTGCTACTTTTAAAATATGCGTTAAAAGCAGCGTTTTTCATAGTCAATACTCCGTTTTTTACTGCACTTTTCCTGGTGGTTATAGACCTCTTTGGCTTGCCATAAATCCAACTCTGTACACACACCAAAGCGTTCTGGCGGATCTCCTATAGCTGCAGATCCCGCCAGGTAAGGGGTCCCCCGTCTAGGTGGGGGGCTGCCTCTGCTGTCAACTTAGAACTGGTGCGGTGCCGGAGAATTCAACAGTTTAATTCAAACAAAGCATCACAAGGGCCCGCTGTGGCTCCTGACCGTAGTTTGTTCGTACTTCTTCCACGGTTTTAATTAATTCATGTTGCATTTGTGACAATTTCACATAAAAGACCACAACTTTTCTCATTTTTTCCACGTATATTCATGTTTGACCAGTTTTCATGTGTGACTGTAAAGCGCTTTGGGTCTTTGCTATACAATTATACGTTATTTACCATTCAGATAAATGTTCCCAGGGTAAAAAGACTTCAAAAGTTGATGAAATGTCCCTTTGTTCTAGTTGATTTTTCACTAAAAGTTTCTTGGTCCAAACAAGACCCTCACTGTTTCTGTTGACAGGTTCGCTCTCTCTTCTCGCTCTACAGAAACAGAAACTCTGGGAACAACGAGGCCGCGACTGAGGCTCTGAATGAGGCCTCATTCACAACTTCCAAAGAACTTTTCATGATCAATTCAAAACATTTGCATGAAAGACTGGAATCGTAGCTGAACTTCACAGAGGATCCAGCAGCACAGACGGAACAATGACATTAAATTTGCAAATATAACAACTTAATTAGAATGATTGTGTAAGAAATATATCAAAGTGGCTTCAAAACTCAACCTAATAAGCTAAAAATAAATCAAATTTAAAACTTGAATCCATGGCAAATGGGATTGAATAAAGATACAGTGTTTTTGGAGGAGTGTATGGGATATATAGATAAAATAATTTGAATTTGGACGTATACAAGGAAGAATAATAATTGCCTTGTTGTGTAAGAGCATTAACATAGTTTTTATTTGAATGTGGACACAGGAAGTGATGTCATGTTTAGTTCTGGAGAGACAGACAAATAAAGTGAAAAAAAGAGGGAAAAAAAGTAAAATATCTGAGGAACCCTTATATTAGATTTTTGAAAAAACATTCTATGTTTAGTTTTGATCCTACAGTTTCTGTGAGGACATTCTGCTGCAAATGTCTCCCTTTCTATTTATTGATTGATTTAAAGTCTCTCTCTGATCATCAGAGTCAGAAACAATTATCTTAAGAAATTCACCTCTGACTTGTGTGCAGGACTGTTGACGCACAACACCCCCGCCCCCCTTCCCCTCCCTTTCATTGAGAGCTCTTAATTTACACTCCCTCCCACTAGCTTACAGCCCCTCACATCTCCGATCTAACATTAACAGTGTAAGAAAACTGGTGATAAATATCCAGTCATACAGTTTTGATCCAGATTCAGAGGAAAACAAAGACGTTCATGGATCTATTTGTCAGAATGGAGCAGAGCAGGGACACGAAGCATATTTTCTACGTAACAGATTTTTTTCAAACAGCAGTTTTTGTTTGCTCCTGATTCACAACAATTTGAATAAACCTTCTAATTATTGTAATTACATAAATTTATCCCCTGCATCCTATTTTTCTCACTTTTAAGTAACTTAAAAGCTTTAAGTTTTGTTATTTTTTTAATCTAAACGATGACCTACATTGTGTTAGTGCCTTATGTCTGGACTCATTCTGGTTTTGTTTACTAATGTCAAAGTGATTTTGAGAGGTACGGAGCGCTCGGTCAGTTTTCTATTTTTGATTGCAAACAAGGTTGAGTGATTGTGAATACGCTAGCACGGCTAACATGTAGCAGTGTCAGACTGTGTTTTTTTAATGTGTTACTAAAAAGGTTTGGAGTTAGTGAAGTTACATTAAAGCCTCCCTCCCTTTTTAAAATAAAAAAAAAGTGTCATGGGGAACTTCAACGTTTAATTTTAATGATATCAATCTGTTTTTTTTTTAATAAACTAAAGCTTTGAACGTAGCTAACTTTTAGCGTGTTACAAACAAGTTCAAGAATCACTGTGAACAGTTTCTAAATAGTGAATGACAGACAGACTTATCTCTGACTCTTGCATCTATCTCTATATGGCTTATAGTTTGTGTGCTTTATATATGACAAAAGTTCAAAAATAGACCTTATAATCCGGTAGGCTCTGTAGTGCGGAAAACACTATACACACATATTTTAATTTGATCTATTTATTTCTTTTTGTTTATTCTTAACATTAATGTGAACTGGTAAAACCTATTTATGTAAGGTACTCTTTTTAATCCTAGACAGAGAATAATGAATTAATGTAATGTTGTTAAAGTTTTAAAATCCCAACAATAAAAATATCTTAAAGAAATAAACTTACAACAAAAGAATAACGTCTTTTTAGCTTGATTTTATGCAAATAAACACTCTTGCAACAGTTGGACAATCAAAAGTCTGAGTCACATGCAGTTCTTTAACCTAATTCTGTATGAGTCTGTGAAATAAAAAAGGCAAATTAAGCAAGATCTTCTGTCTTCGGAGGTTAAAGATGCTGCTTATGAGCACGGAATCAGAAGCAGACATGAGCCTCAAAGGTCTAGTCAAAGATCCCTGCCTGACTAAAGTGATACTAAAAAAACAAACAGAAAAGTTGCACTACCTGTGATAATGTTAGTGTGAACGCTGAAAGTAGTCGCTGAAAATGCTGAAGCTTTTTTCTGAAAATGGTGACGCAATTTACTTTAATTGATTAAGGAATTTACTGAAAATGCAAAAGCTATTTGCAAAATGTTTAATTTGCTAAAAAAAATGGAAATTTTGTTAAAGAACTATGAGAGTACTGAAGTTGACCAACATTTCTGAAAAAAATGCAGTAAAATTGCTTAAAAATCCCTAATACATGCCAAATTTGCAAAAAATATTTAGGTTATTATTTAAATACTGTATGAGCTGAACTCCAATTTAGCCCAAAAACCCATAGTAGATTTCAAATTAGCCAAAAAAAAAAGGCTACCTCATTGCTTAAATACTAGCTAAACTCCAAAATAGCCTAAAATTCCTAAAATAAATAAATTAGTCAAAAATATTAGCTTTTTCCTAAAATAGAAGCTAAACTCTAAATTAGCGTATAAAAACCTACATAACAGATTATCCATAAACATTAGCACGTTGCTAAAAAGTTAGCTTAACTCCAAGTTGGCATAAAAACCTTAGTACATGCTAAATTATCCAAAAAAGCTGGCACATTTCTTAAATACTAGCTGAACTCCAAAATAGCTAAAAAATTCTTAGGAAACTAAATTAGCCAAAACGTTAGCCTGTTGCTAAAATTGAAGCTAAACTCTAAATTAGCCTAAAAAGACAGTAGAAAACAAATTAGCCATTAGCATGTTGCTAAAATATTAGCTAAACTCCAAGTTTTTTAAAAATGACTATAAAAGATGAAAACATAACCCATGAATATATTTAAAGGCTTGTTGGTAATCTACTTAAAATTTAGAATTCTGAAGACTTTCTCATTCATTTTCTATGGGGCATATTTTGCTCTATAAAGTTTATAAATACCAAAAATACAAGCTGTAATGTCCTTCTGATACCAAGATTGCTAAAATCACTGAAAGTGTGATTGAGTTTTTGTGTGCTGAAAACCTGCGGAAAGGAGCAGGAGAATCACTATAGTGTGAATGATTACTAAACATTCACACAACTAAAAGCAATGCACCAAAATGCTCCTCTCAGAGTATAAAAGTCTAAAACATACCAAAAAAATGTGTTTGAAGTTCATTAATTCTTCTATGTTTACTTAACGTTTTGTTTAGAGAAAGAATCCTGTAGTTCTTGATCCACTGTTGTTTTCTTTAATTGCAGCTCAGAGTTGTACTCACACTGACTATGACATATTAGTCTATTAAATGCTTCTCATAACATATTTATCATAACCCGTATTCCATTTCCTTTCAGATCCATCACTGCAAAGCACTGTGCTGCATGTGAGTTACCTCCGCACAGACACACTCACCGGTCCATCCGTTGCGGTTCTCTTTGCTAACGTCAGCTCCGTGCTGGAGTAGGACCCTGGCACAGTCCAGGTGGTCTAGAGTGACGGCCAGGTGGAGAGGCGTCCGGCCACGGGGGTCCACCGTCTCTATGTCCGTCTGGGGAGAATGAGAAAAATAAAATGAGATACGAGAGAATCTAAGACAAGCTATGGTCTATCATTATTTAGAAGAACATGCATGTTATGTTTGACAGATTTTACATGTCAGAGGGTCACATTTATGTCAGTGAATACTCTCATGGATCCGGATGTCTTGAAGTGGAGTCCATCTGGACTTATCATCCACTCTTCTTGAAACATTTCAGCATCGGCTTCAAGAAGAGTCCAGATGTCGTGACTGAACTATGATACAGCAGGGTCCCATTCAGATGGACAAAATACTTTTGCTTTGGCGTATCAGTATCTAAATTCAATGTGTACAAACGAGTAACAAGTAATTATTGGAAAAAAACTTGGAAAAAAATTAATCGCGATTAATTGCGATTATTGTAATTGATTTTGTCCCAGTAGTTGCTCACCACTTATGTGTAAAGAATCACAAAATGAAATCACACACATTCAGATCATTTATTTTTAATTAGTGCTGTCAGTCTATTAAAGAAATTACTCTGATTAATCACACTTTTGTGATGTGATCAATCAGATTAATCACATTATTTAACCAGGTACATTTTATATGACAATATGCTGCTCTTCTATTTTTTTTTATTATTTTCAAACAAGAACAGCAAAAAACAAACAAATAAAAAGAAAGAATACAAATTATCCCACAAACTTCTCCCAAAAAAGTTGTTTGATTATTATTCAGAAGCATAATAAAGAAAATTTATGAGAAAAAAAGGAAAAAGCTGAAAAAAGGGGAAAAAAGATAAACAGAATTACAGGAAAAATGTGAAATAGACAGCAGTGCTCTTATTGGAGTAATGATAATTTTTTGGGCTGCCTGGTGTGACTTTAGCCTGGATATTTTTGTATTTTAATTCAAAATTTTATTCTTGTTGTTTTTATAAAATTACAACTAAAACTTTCATTCTATGTTGTAAAAACAGTTTGTTAAACATTTTAGGTTTTTCCACAGCAAAATGAATCCAATTATTCCAAATTGAATTTTCTGTTTTTGCATAATTATATGTCTATATAGGACTAAATAACGGTAGTGTCACATAGGACAGGTTGTGCTGATTAAAATGACACAAAACAAGCAACCAGGTAGTCTTTGTAATTGAAAATACAGAAAATTCAAAAGTAGAAAAAACTGTTTTAGACTCTATGTTCCAAAGGGTTAAAAATAAATATTCTAAATGTACAATTTTGCATTTGATTTCATATTATCATTATTTGCAGATATTAAGTGGCTGGTAAATAGTGTAACAGGCCTGTGTGTCGCATGTTAATTTCTTTCTTAATCCACACCCAACAGCCAATCAGAGTCAAGTATTCACCCAGACCATGGTATAAACTCGTTTAACCCCTTTTGGAGCCATGGGGTTGCTGGGTTACACCCAGAATGGCTCACCGATCTATCCACCAACTCAACAAGGTTTTGGACGAAGGTTGAGAGAATATTATTGAGAGTTTAGTTGAGTCCATCTATGAGTCTACTTCTGAAGCTACGTTCACAACTCTATAAGCAACAAGCCTTCAAGTGACTTCCAATAAAAACTATGTAAATATAAGGTGATGTATACATAAACTCTTACTATTCACGTTGTTAAGACCATTTTCAGGCTGCCACTGAACGTGCATTCAAAGTTAAACCAGGTCAAACTTTGACCAAACAAAGACTCGGATTTGGTAGTGATGTATGGATGGCGTTCCTTTTAACTCACGGAAGTACCAATCATTTGAAAACTGATCATGGAGGAGAAATGAATGGTTGTTGTTCATAACTGGCCAAAATTCTATGACACCAAGTCTTTCATATATGGGAGTAGAGCTGTGAGAGAAACATCTGGAGTCACCAGATTTGAACCCCTTGGACATTTCACACCAAGCCTCTCATAACTATAGGTGGCAGAAGATACCAGCAGTCGTAGAGGGAAGAGCCCTGATGAATGCAAAGCTGGGAGCTGGATGGAAAATCTTTACCTGGATGAGGTGAAGCAAAGCAGAGCTGAGCTTGAATAGAGCAAACCTTACATTCATCAGGTTGACTGAGCACATTAAAATCCCCAACTTTCACCTCAGCACAGGCAGGGCCCTTACAGTGTAGCCCCTCAAAAAAGTAAAATACATCTTTGTGTCTGAGGACTCCTAGTGATAAACAACAATGTACCAACCAGGTAAACAAACCCAGTCAAGGTCCACTTACCCTGATAGTATACAGGTGCTTTCCAATGCAATGTTTTTACAGCCTAAAGAGACCTCTTATCACTTCTTCCTGATATCCAAATGGATAAACGCGGAAGAGTAGATGAAAATACTCCACCCACTGACTGCCCTACTGATCCAGTTATAGAAGCCACTG
Organism: Oryzias melastigma; assembly: GCF_002922805.2. NCBI lineage: Eukaryota > Metazoa > Chordata > Actinopteri > Beloniformes > Adrianichthyidae > Oryzias > Oryzias melastigma. Next base: position 29,933,629 of record NC_050524.1, on the reverse strand, counting down.
CAACGGCAGAATTATAAATGACCAACATTAGAGGAATCGTTTCCTGAGATATCCGTAGACTTTATGCTTCTAAAAGGAGTATCACGTTTCCTTCGCTGCACTTTCAAATCATTGGAGAAATTTCCATCAGGAACATTAGGAACTTTAGGCAGAATTAGTTTGTAAAAACGCAATCATCTCAGGAATACATCGTGCCTGAATGAGATCTGCTGGAAAGAGAAAGCAGGTGAGCTGTTCTCCTCATCTGGCACACTATGATCCACCGACTGAAGCATCTGTCTTAACAAAAAGGCAGCATTTAAAACAAAGTAGGTGTTCTACGACTAACGGGCAACAGCTGCACAAATAAAAAACATCAAAAATAACATTTCCATAACACTTTCATGTTCATTTTTTGTCAGGACCAAATCTTTTCCTCCTCTGCTGAACTACAGTAATAAATGAAATAGAGATTTATCATTTCCAATTAACTTTTGTTTTTTAAAACATTAAAGACTGAGAAAAGCGGGATACACTGTGGATAGTTTGACAGTCTGTTACTGCCGCCGCGTTCTCTGGCTGCAGCTCGATGCAGCGACGTGTCCAGCGGAGCTCACGCCATGAATATGCCGGCAGACAGACCGCTATGCTGGGGTTGGATCACGCTGAAACCTCCAGAACATTTAAAACGTCCCCCGGTGCGCTTGCTGTTCGGAACGTCGGGGGTCCGCAGCTCTTGGGACGCGGCGCCTGGCCGGTTCTAGCTAGCAGCTCGGTGGTTGGAGACCTGTCTGTGATCTAGTGAGAGCAGCTGGTGAGTTAGAGGGCGGGACGCCCGCGAGCGCGGTATGGAAAGGCACGTATGAGAAAGTCCGCGATTAATGCGTCAAAAAAATTGTCGGCGTCAAAGACACGTCAGATTAATGCGTTTTTAACGCGACAAATCTGACAGCCCTAATATTTATATATATAATTATTTGCTGTAGTGGGCTTTTCCTGTGTCTTTCCCTGTTCTATAGCAAAATTTACTGAGTG
>NC_050524.1:29930494-29932220 GCF_002922805.2 Oryzias melastigma | reverse complement strand
AATGCGTCAAAAAAATTGTCGGCGTCAAACACACGTCAGATTAATGCGTAATTAACGCGACAAATCTGACAGCCCTAATATATATATATATATATATATATATATATATATATATAATTCTTTGCTGTAGTGGGCCTTTCCTGTGTCTTTCCCTGTTCTATAGCAAAATTTACTGAGTAATAACTTTAAGACTACATGAGTGGAAGTTTATCTACATCCAGAGCAGATTGTAACTTTTTATTCCAAAATAAGACAAGAATTCACTGGCTTTAAAGTGCTTATCGTGACTCTTTTTTACAGGCAGAGAAGATCAAAACTTGCTTTTGTTGAAATCCTGGTGTGTTTGTGGATTGTCGTTGTGGTGCGCAGAAGCAGAGGACAAACAAACAGTGCTTTACTTCAACAGAACACACAAACGAAAAGATCTGCATCCTCTAGAGCTAGGAGATCAAGTCCTGTCAAAGCTGCACAAGAAAACAAAAAATGAACCTAGAAGTGAAGATACAGAAATGCAAGTTAAACCAAACCCACTTGTATTTTTGTGATAAATTCGGGTTTTATCTGAAGTGACCAACAAGTTAGAATGTTTTAATAGAGCATCCATGTTGAGAAATCAAAACAATTTAGAGTTTTTTGTCACCCTGTAAGTTATTCTAAATATCCTGATTTCACCAAACCAATCTCAGATAGAAGCTCCACCGCTAGTTTCTGCTAATATCTAAAGCTGATCAGCAGATTTAAGGCCAGACACTTGTAGACTTAAGTTAACATGTCCCAGAATCAGCACGGTAATATACTTTTTCATAAGCAGAGAGCACTAAAACTGCTAAAATGATGTCACCTACAGGATACACAAAATAGCGTGAAGGTGGGAAGGCGGAGAGAGCAGGAGAAGGAAGAGAGTTTTTCAAAGCAGCACACAACAAAATGGACAAGTTAGTATGAAGGACTGAGTTTGAAAGACCATAAATAGAAATACACAACAGTTAGTGGAGCCATTACTATAGTATTTGCAACAGAAGACACATAAACGAGAAGACAAAGCCAAACATGACCCCAAAAATAATTGTGGCTACTCTGGTTTGGATTGTAAAAAGCATAACCCAATAAAACCAACATCCTTCTATAGTTTTACTGTGTGCTAATGCATCCACTCTCCCTACTCTACTGCTAAATCTTTAGATAACAAATCCTCCAGAGCGGCGGGAAAGAAAGGGAGCTGTTTGTGGTAAAACATAGGCGCCGTACTGGAAAGGGTGTGGGGAGGCGAAAGACAATGGATGAAAAGAGATGAGGAACCCGGCAGCTCGAGGGGAATCCCTGAGGAGAGGTGCAGGCAGGGGAACCGAGGGAGGGAGGGAGGGAGGGAGCGCGGAGCACTCTAGCAACCAACACCGTCTAACTGCTGGCCTTGGGTTTTGTTTTGCTGGAGACAAATGGAGGCAAGAAACAACATGCAGACACGGTCACTTTCCATGCTGAGTGTTTTTGTGGCCGAGTCTCTTGGGAGGAACACTTCAATGTCTGTTTACATGCACAACATTATCGGATTTCTGAGTCATCAGGATCAAGAGGACGAATCGATGTCCCTCATGTGATAATAAGCCCTAAGATGTCATTGATTTCTCAGTAAAATGGTGAACATTTCCCAGAGAGAAGCACAGAGAGTGCAGGCCCCAGCCAGAAGAGCAGCCCCCCACCGTGCCAGGAGGCCCAGCGCAAGGCC
>NC_050524.1:29928339-29930376 GCF_002922805.2 Oryzias melastigma | reverse complement strand
TGCTCCAGACCACCGCCCGCCCCCGCTGCAGGAGGTCCAGGGGGGAGCGAGGCAGGGGCCGCCCAGGAGAGGCGCACCAAAGAAAAGCAGGGGTCCCGGAGGAGTGAAAAACAGGAGGAAAAACATTTGGGAAAGCAAAAGTAATTTCTTGAAATCAAAACTGAACACGGTAGTCGACCGGAAAAAGCAGGAAGTATGGGACATCAGAGATGTTCCATAGTACCTTTATAGATTTCTGTAAAAAAAAAAAAAATTTCTGAAATCAAAAGTCATTTACAGAATTAAAAATGAAATCTTGAAAAAGTTTTGGGTTCGGCTTGAAGTTATACTGGAAGTCATCCATCAGCGATGTCCCATAGTACCTACCATTTCCTGTTTCTCTTTTTGTTTTGTTTTTCTAACATTTGATTTGTTTTCTGGAAGTTTCTTTTAATTTATTAAGTTATTTATTTTTTCGTTATTTTACGTTTCGATTTCTGGATTTTTTTTTTTTTTAATAAAAGTCTGTTGTCTTTTGCATGTTTTTCTTTTTTAATTAATGCTGTGATCTTTAAGGTGTTTTTACATGGAGTGATTTGTTGATGTGATTTGCACTTCAGGGCCACCGTAGATTTCTAGTCCACCCCTGGCAAACACTCCAGAGCGCCTCAACAGTCCATTAGGAGCAGCTTCCACTTAGTACCTGCAGACGTACCGTCTAAATAAGTCCTTCCCCTGTAAACAAAGTTCAGTTGAGAAACAAAGCACACCAACGTCGTAAGAATTTAATCGTGATGAATATGTCTCTGCATCTGGCATGAACCACACAGGATCTCTTAGGGGAAAACAGTTTACTACTAATGGGCAACCCGCTGCTGTCGATCTCACACGTGTGAGAAGGTCTCCCAGCACTGATTGATGCTCATCTCTAAGGTTTTGTGCACATGAACAGCAGTATTTTCACCAATTTAGTCTTTTTCTATACATATTAAAAACCTTGATCACTTTGAACTATATTTTAAAATGTAAAAACTCTCCACAGTGTGTGAGCATGGAAACCCAACAACAACAGAACCCTGACAACAAAAGCCCGGTCCTCACAACGACACACAAAGACATTTCCAGCTGAATTCTGGGATGTTATGTAACGCCGTGGCTGCTGGGGGAGCATTTTATGCAGCGCTGGAAGCCTGAAGTGTTGTTCATGTTTGCATGTGTTTCTGAGAGCTCTTATTTTTCAAAGCAGATCATTTAGAGGATGTGTGCTGTTCTTAATCTCTTTAACTAACAGACTATTTCTTTAAAAGCAACAGATTGCATCAATAAGTTCATCTGAGGTCTATGAGGTGTAATAAATTCATTTAAAGGGGTCATACCATGATTTTCTTAATCCTTTCAGAGTGAACTATATCCATACATATGATCATATAGTACATTTGGAAAACTAAAAAACAAATTATGACATATAAGTTATTTTTGTGAACTCTTTTCTTACCCGGATGTAAAACAACTCAATCTCTGAGGCTGCGCCTTTCAGTCCTTGAGAGTGCCGCCCATTTCATGACATCAACCCAAAGCTGGCCTCATCAGCGTGTCACCCACAAAAAAACAACATATTTTTTTCTTTTAATTGATGAACATGAACTTCAGAAAACATAAAAAAAAACTGTAGACAACAGCAGATGAACATTTAAGGATTTATTGAAATAATGAGAACATTGTTCTGATTAGCACTGAATGTAAACATGTCTTTTCTCTTTGAAGCATCAGTAATCTCCGTATCAAGAATCATTTTCAGGTGTATCTTTTTGCCTATGCTCTATAATTCATGTTTAAAATCGGTACTCCCAATTCGTTGTTCGCTTTCTTTATCAAGAAATACTGAGCTCCTTTTTTTCTGCCAAGCAATAATCCACTCCCTTTCTCCACCAGGAAATAGTCTGCTCCCTTTCTCTGGCAGAGAATAGCCCGCTCCCTTTCTCCATAAGGAAATAGTCTGCTTCCTTTCTCCACCAGGAAATAGTCTGCTCCCTTTCTCTGGCAGAGAATAGCCTGCTC
>NC_050524.1:29928011-29928272 GCF_002922805.2 Oryzias melastigma | reverse complement strand
AGTAATCTCCGTATCAAGAATCATTTTCAGGTGTATCTTTTTGCCTATGCTCTATAATTCATGTTTAAAATCGGTACTCCCAATTCGTCGTTCGCTTTCTTTATCAAGAAATACTGAGCTCCTTTTTTTCTGCCAAGCAATTATCCACTCCCTTTCTCCACCAGGAAATAGTCTGCTCCCTTTCTCTGGCAGAGAATAGCCCGCTCCCTTTCTCCACCAGGAAATAGTCTGCTCCCTTTCTCTGGCAGAGAATAGCCTGCT
>NC_050524.1:29911325-29927934 GCF_002922805.2 Oryzias melastigma | reverse complement strand
AATACTCTGCTCCCTTTCTCCACGAGGAAATAGTCTGCTCCCTTTCTCCATAAGGAAATACTCTGCTCCCTTTCTCCGCTAGGAAATAGTCTGCTCCCTTTCTCTGGCGGGGAATAGTCTGCTCCCTTTCTCCATAAGGAAATAGTCTGCTCCCTTACTCTGCCAGGAAATAGTCTGCTCCCTTTCTCTGGCAGAGAATAGTCTGCTCCCTTTCTCCATAAGGAAATACTCTGCTCCCTTTCTCCACCAGGAAATAGCCTGCTCCCTTTCTCTGGCAGGGAATAGCCTGCTCCCTTTCTCTGGCAGGAAATAGTCTGCTCCCTTACTCTGCCAGGAAATAGTCTGCTCCCTTTCTCTGGCAGGGAATAGCCTGCTCCCTTTCTCTGGCAGGAAATAGTCTGCTCTCTTTCTTTGCCAGGAAAAAAGTGGATTTTTCCTGGGAGCCCCTTTAAAAATAGACAACATTTCATGTATGACTGCTTATACTTCATTCCACTCATTCGTTCTTATCACATGGTTACACAGACTCTCCAACAAAATTGGAAACATCCTCATGTTGCTGTGATGGTTGTTGTTCATTTGGACACCCGCATTCCCAAAAGTGTGTCAAACGTTCGATTACTGAATCATTTTAGAGTAATCTCTATTGCTTTGTGGACAAAGAAGATGATGAAACATCAAAGTAAATAGTGAAACAAAATCCCCCCAAAATGATGAATTCATCTTCTTATTTAGTATCTTGAACTCATTAAGGAACATCTCTAAAAGTTTGACCCAGATCCTTGTTGACTGCATCCTATCTGTTAACTATGTCACCAACTTTCTGTCTCAAACTTTCACTTCCTTACTGAGATGGACTTTGATGTCCTGATATCAAAGTGACCCCGCAGGTTTGGCGTCATAAGTGGGATTTTTATTATCAACAAGCGTTCCAAAGTCCTCTATTATCTCTCATGGATGAGAGCAACACTTTGATTCACAGCAGATACATCCACATTTCTTCTACAGCACTAGTACTCATCTTCATCTATCAAAGGAGACGTCGGCGTCTTATTCAGACCGTGGAGCAGCAAGCTCCGTGGGAGTGGCTACGGATGAAGAGATTTTGGGAAATCATGGTTGGTGGTTTTACAGAGGAACTGATCCAACAATTCTACATGACACACTCAACTTTTGATGAGCTGTGTGACCTCTTTTGGCGCCCCCAAGTTTGGTCTGTGGTTGTTGGTCACATGACTCATTTAATTCTAAAAGTGTTTCTATTACAGTTTTTGCACAATATGTCAATTTAGATACTCCTTAAAAATCATCTCCTCCAAGTGCAAAAACTATTTTTCAATGAATGCAAGTTTTTTTTAAATTGTCATGTTTCTGTTAAGTGAATTTATTATCAAAAAGTCAATTTACACTATTTGACAGTTGATGGAAACGCTGTTGATGATGATGTTTTTTTAAATCCGTATTTTCTACATCACAAATACGTTTTTTTCAAACATTTTTTTTCAAATCTACTCCTGATTTACAACAATTTCAATAAAGAAGTACTCAGAAATTACATTTTGAGCTTAATTTTCTTTATATATGTCTTATATCATTAAACAAATGTTACAGGAATATGTTCAGAATACCAAAAACACAATTATTAATTTTATAATTTCAAATATTTGTCTTTTTTTTTCTTATGCTAAACTTATTCTTCAATAATCTAGTTGATTTTTTTGTTTGTTTTTAGTTAGTATTTACTAAAAACAGAAAAAGATAACTTTTCATACATAAATATTACTGTTTCACTTAAAATATATATATACAAATATTTCTTATCCTATGTTTCTTACTAATGTTAGGACATTATTATGAAGCTACCTTTTCAAACCTTACCCAAAATGTCACAAAATTAACTATTATTCTAAAATATATATTTTTTTCACCTCTGGGTCTACATTCTTGAAGCTAAAAGTTAATTTCCAAGTTAAAGTGTAAAAAAACAAAACAAAAGACATTTCACAATATCCATTAATAATTCTCTCTTAAAAGGAAAATGATTAACGTATTTTCCGGACTATAAGTTGCCTTTTTTTTCATAGATCGGCCAGGGGTGGGACTTATACTCAGGAGAGACTTATTTGTGATTTTTTTAGACATCAATAGACGCATATATTCGTTATTTACCACACTAACAACCGGTTGCCTTTTTAGCAGTATTTTCCACTAACAACCACTAGAGGGCACTGTAGGTTTGTGTATCAGTATTTGCTGCTGTCTGCTGACAGAAACGCAGAAGAAGAAGTTCCGTTCCAAACAAACATGGCTAAGAATCTAATCATTCTCCTCATGGATGTTTTTCTTATTTGCATCAAGACATTATTATTATTTTATGTGGAACCTTTCTCTTAAAAATGCGAGTTATACTCCGGAGCTACTTATATATGTTTTCTTCTTCTTCATTATGGATCTTTTGCCTCCTGCAACTTATACTCTGGAGCGACTTATAGTCTGGAAAATACGGTATGGTAAAATGTATGCAAAGATAATGTACCGTAAGTTCATATATTTTGTAAATTTGTTGGTGGGCAACACTAAAAAAACGTCTTCAGTCAGGTTGGTGATATCTGTCATCTCAGTTTTCAGGGTTTTTATGGACGTTTTGAGGCAAAGCCTGTGAAGAAAGGTTCTCTTGTGACTGTGATCTCATGAATTTTGCAAGAATCAAGCTGCTCACAAAAAATGAAAAAAATATGACAAAGCACACTTGAGCAGAGCTGCCTGGCTTTGTAACTCCCTCTTTGCAGCAGGAGGCACAGAGAGTGCATGTGGGTGGCTTTCTCTTCTACATGCAGCGGGGTGCGGGGGGGGGGGTCATTTCTGAATATTTATCCAGTAAAAATGATGCAGCCAGGTAGAATGTAGCCTTTTTCCTAAAGAAAAACTGTAACATTCATGTCATTTTTCAGTCAGTGCTGACCTCTGTGTGACCCCACTAATGTGACTAACGCTACGAATCCATTCCAGGAATTATCCACCCCAATAATAGAAATCTGCTTCTGCTGTAGTGAGAATAATTCTGAACGATTTGAAGAAGAAAGAGGCTTTTCTTAGGTGGTGCACTTGCTGAAACCAAAAGGAGCACAACATCCCGGGATGATTCAAACTTTCACCCAGACGCTGCACCAAAGATGACTGTGTGATCAATGACACATAATGCTAAGCCCATTCCAGGCAATGCAAATTCACTCCAGCTGTACCAGGAACAAATAACCGTTATCAAACCATGTATGCTTCCAAAAGGACACAACTGGAGCTGTACGATGTGAGGAAAACATGCAAAGTGCCATATTTATTAGTATCAATACTGTGTTAAATGATCCGAGATGTGATACAAGAACAAATAACAAAACAACTCATACATCATTTTCATTTCACTGCAAGTTTTATTTAAAATAAAAGTCAGCATAACTAATACTTCTACTAATCTCAATAGGAGACATAAGATTCAAAAGAATTTATTGGAGCTGTCAGCAACAGTTAATTTGTGTGTGGTCTAACAGCAGCAATACAGAGGGCAAAAAAAGAATAATGAGAATAAAATCAAGAAGTAAAATAAAAAAAAAATAAAATATTAATATTACTAAAAAATAAGAAACTGAACATGTGGAAGGGAAAATAAAATAAATAAAAAAAAATAATTAAATAAAAAGTAGCAGGAAGTACAATAACTTTACAAGTAAAAGAACAGAAACACACCAAAGAACAATGATCTACTTTTCTAGCCCAAACTATTCTGGACAACTCTGGCTGTGTTTCTATTACACATATGCGCAAAACCTTATCAAAATTCTAGAAAGGTGAAAAAAACTCACAATTACACTGTTTCCATTAAATCATAATCATGTGAATAAATCATTAAAAAACAGCAACAGATTTGAATAATACTTTGATTTACAGCAGATTTAAATTTCTGCCTTAGCACTAGCACTCATCATCATCTATCAAAGGAGACGTCGGCGTCTTGTTCGGCCCATGGAGGCTGGTTGCCACTAAAGTGTGAATTTTTCAACATTAAAGCACCTTTTTGGAGTCATTGGTGTATTACAACGTAGCTCCTGGTTTAAAATTGGTAACCCGTTCTGTTTTGTGAGTTGTATTAAAGAGAAAGGAAAACACTCTGTTACATTGTGACAATGTGAAGGATTGACTTTCCTCACTGTTCTCACTGTTTTCAGTGTTTCTGTGAAAAAAGTTTATATTAAACAAATACTAACTAAAAACATTGCATGAACAATTATATAGGTGCTCCCTTGTATTTGGATCAGAAGTTATAGCTAGAAAAGTTCTTATTATAATGCTAGTGTGAATGTTTTTTGCTGTAAATAGTCACTGAAGATGCTGAAGGTTTTTGCTGGAAATGGTGATGCATTTTACTTTAACTGCTGAAGGGATTTACTGAAAATGCAAAAGCTATTTGCTAAATGTTAAATGTTTGTTAAAAGATGGGAAGTTTCATTAAATTGACCTAAATTTCTGAAAAATGTGTAGTAAAATTGCTTTAAAATCCCTAATACATACCAATTTTGCAAAAATATTTAGTGTGTTGATTAAAGATCAGTTAAACATTAAATTAGCCCCAAAAACCTCAGTAGATGCCGAATTAGCCATCATGCTTAACAGAGAGGTCAAAATCATCTTCGATTCCAACACCCTACCCAGAATCCAACAGGGTTTACTCCTGGTCTTTAACCCTTTAACACCTGAAGCGTCGCCGGTGACGCTTAAACACAAAATCTTCAGCGTACTTTAACTTTTCAACTGTTAACACGATCAACGTAATTCTAGAAGATTCTGAAGGAGAAAAGCGGCGTGAGCCAACGTAATCTGGAATTACGTTGATCGTGCTAACAATTAAAAAAAATTACAGTAAATCAAAGAATATAAACATTGAAGCTAAAAGGGTTAAGTTTTCGCTTCCTCATAATTAAAAGCCATTCCGCTGTTGTTCCGCGTTTGCTCCGCCCCTCCGTGCCATTTGTTCCTATTCCTCCACAGTAGTGAGGTCAGTGAAGGTTGCATTATTGATAGGCATCTCTATCTGTGGCATCTGCTGCTTCTCCCTCTCCCCCCGTCTCTTCTTCGTTACCTTCTCCCCCTCCCTCGCTCAGCGTGCGCGGGGCCTGATGCAGCTTGGCAGGTACTTAAACCGCCATCAATCTTTCATACACACACAAAATGTTTGTGCACGGGGCGCACAGGCACAGACGGGGGGCCATAAGAGGGGTGGCTGTAAAAATAACTTTTCCTCTCTCTCCCCCGCCGCCACCGCCGCCGCCACCGCCTCTATAATTCTGCCATCAAGAGGAGAAAGACAAATGCTGGAAGAGTGTAAAACCCCAATCTCCTTCCACGGTGACAGCTTTCGGAATTAAAGAACAGCACATAATCTGTGTCTCTAGAGAAACATCAGGGAGCAGAGCAAATGCTGATGATAACCCACATAGAGAACAAAACCCTCTGAAGGGTCTGACGCTGGTCTGAACTCGGCTGTGATGCATTTCCACTCGCGCAGAGGCATTCCAGACCTGTGAATTCAAGCCGACAGAAAAAGGCCATCACGGAGAAACGCTGACCTAAATTCCAGCATATTTCATCTTTCTCTGTTTTGATGCACTTTGCCTGTTTACTACTGACACATGAAACGATGCAGAGCAAGAAAAATGATCTAGTGGCTTTTGGAACGAAGGAAAACACTCATGGTTGGTTTTTTTCAAGTTTTTCTCTCATAATTTCTCTTAATTGTTGTCATTTTGACTCATCGGTGATTGCTAACTTTAAAAAGGCACACCTGAATAATAAGGAAAAATAATATACAGTGAATTTCATTTAGATCAGATCATATTTTGACAGAAAAACAGTTAACAGGCTTTGACTTGTTGACTGTATACGTATTGGGGTGGAACGTGTCGCAGAACTCTGTTTTAGAGTCGCAGTTTTAGAGTGGCGGTTATTCAGACCAGTAAGAAAAATGGACAAAAAAACAGGATGAAAGCTTACTATTTCTTTTTTTGAAAATAAATACATACATTTTTTAATTTAGACATATATACTAGGGATGTAAGAAAGTATTGATTTAGATGCTTTATTTGCCAATACTGTCCATTTAAAAGGCTGTCAAGGTGATGCATCATGTACATGTCAAGTTAACACGTAATTAACTTTAACGTAATTATGCTCAGTGTATATATCTATATACACAGTATATAGATATATATGTATATCTATATACTGTATATATGTACATATATATATATATATATATACAGTATATATATATGTGTGTGTATTTATGTATATTAGGGCCGAGGATTGATAAAAAAAAAAAAACTATCGTAGGTATGGAAAAAAATAATTGCGATTAATCAACATTAATTTTTTTTATTTTTTTTGGTCATGGTATTTGCCAGCCAAATAATTATAATATGAAATCACATGCAAACTTGTACACTTAGAACATTTATTTTTGAACCCTTTGGAACCTGCGGTCTAAAACTACTTTTGAATTTACCTCTATTTTTAATTTTAAAGACTGCCTGCTGCTTATTTGGTATCATTTTAATCAGCACAACCTCTCCTATGTGACACTACCTTTATTTTGTCATTTTCTATGTTGTATTCACACACTAGACATAAAAAATCATCAAAAAGAGAAAATTCTATCTGGAATGTGATTCACTTTGCTGTGGAAATCTCAAAAATGTTTAACAGTTTTTTTACTACATAGAATGAAAGTTTTAGATGTAATTTAAACAAAAAGAGTAACATTCGTCAACAAGCTAATCAACATGTTTTTGAATGAAAGTACTAGTACTGGGCAGGCAGCCCAAAAAATGATATAAAAAATAAAAATAATCTCTCCTAAGAACACTGCTATTTTACATTTTCCCTGGAATTCAGTTTTTCCTTTTTTCCAGCTTTTTCCTTTTTTTTCTCATAAACTTTCTTCATTATGCTTGAGAAAAGTAATAAGTTTGATCCAGCTGGATTTCAGGTCGGCTGCTCTCAGGTGGAACCAGCAGACACTTCATTGTTGGAACAGTGGGAGGGGTCACTCACTCCTGTTTTTAAATGATTTTAGAGCAAGTCCAGTGTTTAAGAATAATAACAAAATAACCCCCCCTTTTATAAGTTTGACAGGGGCCGTCTCTGACTTCAAGCAATTGCTGACCTTTGCCTGAAGGTAAAGTCTGCCTTTGCTCCCATTGATCTGTGAGAATGAAAGCAGCGGGAAGGAGAAGGCGGATGATGATCTGATGAAGATGACACGTATTTCATGCACTCGGCTGATGGAGCACATCAAAACACCAGAACGACCTGCACGCAGACTCCCAATGAGCATAGGAGTTAGCAGACTGACAGAACAGATTACTTTAATCGAGCAGGTAGTGCATATGCAAGACAAAAGGTTAATCACATAATGTAAAACGCTGAGGAGAAACAGCCCAGCTGTGCTCCCCTCTTTTGAGGGAGGATGGTGATGTGATACAGAAACCTCAGGTGGCAGAAACCCCAGCCGATGTTCTTTGTTTCCCCCAAAAAACGTAACGCATCTTTATTGTCGGGTTCAAGTGTCTTTTGGGCTTAAGCGGGGAGTAAAACACAATTAGCATTTCTCCTTGAAAACAAAAGAGAAGGCGGCTCAGCAAATGCATACGTTTAAAATGTCAGAGTATCGATTTTGTTTCATTCTCCACATCAAATTTGATAACTGCTTCCTCATTAGTATGAGGGCAAGGTGTGGAACTTCAGAGTGAAAACAGCTTCACAGTCATCCCATAACACATAAAAAGACGTTTATATATGCTATGGTGTATGCTGTTTATGTCAGTAGCAAAAATGTTAACATGTATTAAACAGAACATGATGAAATACAATTAAAAGTTAAAGTTTTGATACGACAAGTTGGCCCTCTGTTGTACTAGCAACATGTCAGGGTGTACATGAAGCTGGGATAGGCTCCAGCAACCCAGTGACCCTAAAAGAGATTGGGGAAAAGCTCTTTTGTGAATCAGCAAGGGAAATAGGTGAGCCAAAGACCTATTGCTCCGCTCTGTTCTCATGCATCCACCTGCAGACAAATAGATCTATTAAGGTCTTTGCGTTCCTCATCTGAGCTGCCATCTGGCTCTGAACTGGACGTCTGGAGAGCTCTGATATTGCTCAACATTTTTGTTGCAATACTAATGTTAGCTTGGGGTTCTGGGGGGCTGTAAACCAGCAGGAGAGTGTAAACAAAGGGATGCTGGGATATCACAGAAGGCTTACTTCCATGCCATTGGTTCTGCTCTCAAGTTAGAAACAAATTTCTGATGAAAAACTGCCTCACTGCAGAAACTATGTCTTAGAAAATCACACGGTTTTTGTATTTTTCCTAAAAACAGGAAAGATTGACATGAAAAGACCACTGGAAACGTTTTACTATCCAGTAGATCAACAGATGATCCAAGTGGGACATTTGGATCATCTGTTGGATTGATGGATGGATGGATGGATGGATAGATGGATGGATGGATGGATGGATGGATGGATAGATTGATGAATAGATGGATGGATGAATAGATAGATGGATAGACGGATGGATAGATGGATGGATAGATTGATAGATGGATGGATGAATAGATAGATGGACAGATTGACGTATACATGTATGTATGTATGGATTACAAACTATGTCTGATTAGGTCGGTAAACATTTTTCTCTTTCACAATGGTTAACCTGTAAAGATCTGGCGTCCAGATCTATGTGGAGGTCACATTTTGGGTCATATCACCTCAGTAGTTGAGAATACTTGTGAAGAAGGTTTGGTCAAATATTACCTCAGGTCTTCAGAAGTCAAAGAAAGTTACGTATTTGAGTCTAAATTTCACAATATGATTAAACCTTCAAGACATTTTAAAGTCGTCTAATTGTTTAACTTTTAATGAAAGTGCAATTGTTCAGCCTTTCCTATAAAACTGTCATAAACACAGGACTGGGAGCCTTTTGTCGACTGCAATCTCCGGTTTACTGCGTACTTTGGAAGACTTAAATGCTAAAAGTAAATTCAAACTGTCATTCGGCTCAGGAAATTTGGAAAAAATGATCAGTTCTGAGTAAATCCCTTTTCTTTCTCTTTTGAATTTCAGAAATAACCCCATCCTGCTCACTGACAGTCAAGCTTAAGGAACAGCTGCTCTCCCGGGAGATGCAAACTTTTCCCCCCGGCACACCAAGGATCAAGCTGTCCCATCCTTTCTCCTTGAGGAAAAGCTCGCCTCGTACATAGGAGAACACTTATCTTCCTTGCTACTGCTCAAACTCATCAACACCCAGACAGCCGACTGCAGCGCGGAGGAGAATGGAGTTTTATTTCCCTTGTAGGATTTGGTCACAGTGTCTCGGCTGCACAAAGAAAAACACAATCCCAAGGCGACATTTTTATTAAAGACCATCTAGGAAAGTCAGATAATGTTCCGACTCCATAACACCTGTCCAGAATTTTCTAAATGTTTCCAGAAAGGAAATAAAGAGGGAACATCTTTATCTGTTTGCCTTCTCCCTCTCATGGTGAGCCACAGCTGGGCACTTCGACAAAAGATTTGAACAGCAGCTCTCAAATCCTCAACCCAAGCAAAGTGGCGCCCGGATTTTGTCATCACCTGAGAAACGCCAATAATGCTGCACAAAAAGATCGTGTCAGGCACAGTCAAAGTGTGTGAAAGTCTGTCTGTGCAGCCTTTGGGATGTTTGGAGATGTTTGTAGGTGGAGAGAAAGAGGCCTTAAGACCCACTCCAATAAAAATCCTGTTTTTAACATGTTCTTGTGGTATTTTTCCAATGTTGGAGGACTAAAGAAACGCCTTTCTGGGTATTTCTTTGTGCAAACGAAAAAAAAATCAGTTTGAAAGATTGTATTTGTGACAAACAAATTGCAATGCTAGCTTGAGGGTTTGAGGGGCTGTATAGTGGGAGAGCAACGGGAAGGGGGACGGGAAGGGGGACGGGGTTGCTCCGTGCCAACGCTACCACCCACATCTCAGATCCGACTTTCCCATGAACTATTGAAGACAAGAGAGTACTGGGACACACTTTCCATCAAAAATGTTGACAGGTGCCCCGCCCCCTTATTTCAACCAATCAAAATGCAACCGGAAGTCCCGCCCTGATCAAACCAAGCCCCCAATCCGCCCCTGTGACATCAATTGATGTCAAATTGATATCATAATATAAATTGAATTGAGGGGGCGGAGCACCTGTCAACTTTTTTGATGGAAAGTACATCCCTAAACTCTCTCAGACACTATGTCCTAGAAAACTACACTTTTTTTTACTTTAGCAAAAAACAAAATTATTATACTTGGGAAAGCTTTTAAAAGAACTCAAAAGATGATCAGGCAAATTTTTGACAAACAAAATTAACGTTTTTAATTTTTGAAAATATAGTCAAAAACCGTCTGTGTGCTGCCCCCTACAGGTTGAATTGTGGTATTAGAGTTGAATTTTGTGATTGGTCAAACCATGTAAGTTTCAGAAGTCTGACATCATGATCTGCAGCTCCAGTAATGATAACAGTCCCATTCTCCAGCCCCGCCCCTATAACTGGGTTTTCACATTTCGGCTGTGGGCGGAGTCAGCCTCCAATTCCCCAGTTTGGGTACCCTTTAAGGACGAACCAACTTGGTAGGAGAAAAAACCTGGCGGGATGTGCAGGTGCAGGCCAAGAAGGACAAATTCAAACTCAAAATGAAGGCAACAAGCATCCACCCTTAATTTGATGGCGTTGTTCCTGCTGCTAGATTTTAGTACGCTGATCTAACATTAGCCTCTTGCCGAAGGCTTCGTAATCAAACGGCAGAGCTTTTCTGTCACACGCGGAGGAGAAACAGACAAACTTTTTTCTCATTTCCTGCCTTGGTCCCGAGATGCGACTTCACTCGTCTCACTGCCCTGTTCTTCGTCAATTACACTGTTCTTTCACATCCATTTGCAACCAGACGGACTCTGCTTATGCTCAAAGTCTGTCGGCTTGATTCTTCCCCACCATCAGTGCTCTTATAGCGGCTCTCGTTTCTCCTCCTCCTTTCCATCCGAGCCTCTTCTGCCTCAGTTGTTGTCTCCTTCCCCTGAGTCATCTGCGACAGAAGCCCAGAAGTCCAAACATATGCACACATGCAGGATGTCAAAGGCAGAACGTTCATTCTCAGGGTATAGCTTTTTATTTTCATTGTGCGGGCTGTGGCAGCATGGGCTGTCATAAACCACGACGAAACATCCTGTACGGTTAAAGTAAATACACACACCTGATGTGCCTGTCTTTTCCTCGGCCTGATTTCACGGATCACAGACTAACATATCAGTCAAAGGATGTCATGTGTTCAGGTAAACACCAATGAGGAGAACATGAACTTTGAAAATTCTGTTTTTGGACATCGGAGAAATAGCTAAAAGAGTCTTTGGTGAACTGGAAGGAGAAAGAATCAGGATTTTAGAGGAAGTTCTGTCCATGAAGATCTTCACTTCCTCGTCCAGCTGACATCCGGATCAGAACCATACGGCTGGACATTACCCAGATTGATGGACATTTTTGTGTAGCAGCAGTGAAGGTTTACACTTGTGAGACACAGAGCTATGATAATCAGATAAGGGGGATCAGGGGCGGGGCTACTCAGCTCCAAAAGCCACGCCCCCTTCAGAGGAGATTTTTGAAACAGAGGCTTCAGATCAATTTGAAGAATGGCTTTTTAAGACATTTAAGTTGTGGGATTTTGGTTAAAAGCTTCATTGTCATAATTAATACACTACTGGGAGTGTTTTTAAATAATTTTAAAAAATAGTCATTGGGAACTTTAAACAAAACTGCAATAAAATAACTTCTACTGATTATACAAAGTGACAGACAGGAAACACTATTAGTTCTGACTGAAACAGCTTACAAAATACTACAACTGCTCCTAGAACTACCTGCATCCAAATGTATTGTGCATGTGGAACTGGTCTTCACTGTTTATCTGCTGCTCAGACTCCCATACTCTGCTTCTTCTTTGGCGTTCTCTTTCACTGAGTTGATCAAACTGGGCATTGTGACAGTAGGTCAGTGAGAAATGTAGGTTGAAACTGATTTCTATGCATAAACATTCTAAACATGGCCATCTGAGTCTGGGTCGCCCCTGTCCTGGTTCTGCAGATGCCAAGCGGGTCTTTGACATACTTATCAAGGTGATCTTCGGGATAGTTTTTCCAAGTATTTTTTGAGATAATTTTCCATATCTGTAAATGTGATTGACAGAATTTGGAGCTTAAACATCAACTATAATTGATCGTTCTTACACGGCGTGAATCGTTCTTTCCTCTTCTCAGACACCATGGGGGGGGCTTTCAAAGTCATGTAGTGGCAAGAACGTGTTCACGAATGCTGTCAAATGTTTGAATATGCAAAAATATATAGGGAGTTGTGAAAGTTGTGTAGTCCAGCGATGCAAATGAGCTCATACTGGAACAAAGGGTTTATCAGCATAGGCAGAAGGGAGAGTGAAGGAGGGAATTTTTGTGTCATTGCTTCTCTGCCCGTCTGCTCATAGATTTCTCTACTTTGTCATCAAACAGACATTACTGGTAATTGAGGTTTAAAATCTAGAAAATGTCCCAAGTTTTGACACAAAAGGATTAAGGAGCTCAAACTCGTTTTCATATTGGGGCTAATGGTAGATGCATAAGTTCATTTTGCTAGCATGAAGTGGATGATGCCATACATTCCTCTAAGGTGTAAGAGGCTTCATTGGAAGTGGCTGCATTAAACAAATAAATGGGAATGCCAAGACAAAGTCGGAGTTGTGTCAATCAAGATTTTTACTGTGAAAAACTGACACATTTCTCAATAAAATTAAAGCGGTGTGGCATTAGCTCATTAAATGGCTTTTCATGGTTTATGGTTGATTTAACAAGATCTGTTCAAGTACAGCAAACCACTCCTTGGTTGTGATGCTAGGCACGTGTTTTCAGTGAAGCACCGCCCATTTTTTCACATGTGTTTTCACGCAGACAACGTTAAGCTTTAGTCACGAGGGCTGACTCATGTTTTTAGGTTGGAGGGTCATAGACTGGAGCGGCCGCATCTAAAAGGGAGCATAGGTGTGTCATACAGTTCCCTCGTGGCTCGTGAGGTGACCTTAAACGGTAACCAAACCCTAAATTATCTTTTTTGGCTGTTGACATCTATAAATGGGGCTTTAAAAGTGCTGTCTGTTGGTCATATGCCAAATTTTTGACAAATTGAAGTAAAACTGTTTAATTGTTCAAAATATAGTCAAAAACAGTCTTTGTGCTGCCCCCTACAGGTTGAAATGAGGTATTACAGTTGAATTTTGTGATTGATCAAACCATTCATGTATGACGTCATGATCTGCAGCTCCAGTAATGACAACAGTCCAGGCCTCAAGCCCCGCCCCCTGACTGGATTTTTAAATTTCGCCTGTAGGTGGAGTCAGCCACCAACTTCCTGGTTTGGTTACCCCTTTAAGGGTCGTCGTGAAAATGGAACGTACCATTGGCGTGTGTGTGGTAAGCGTATCATGATAGTGTAAATTACCACTTAAGAAGTTACACGTACAAGTGATGATGTTGCACTGTGCCTTAATGCTGCATTCACACCGAAAGCAGCAGGCGCATCAAATTCGGGTAGGCCGCCTCTCTTTTGTACTGCTTAGCCTGCCGACTGACAAATCTGAGTCCCCGATTAGTCAAAGTTCACTTTCAACACGTGCTCAATGGCTGTGCGTTTTGTACGTAGAGCCCAAAAGCGGTCTTGTAAATGTTTTTAGATATGCGTGAGCACAATAGTTTTGAACACGGAACCCTAAAATGTACAATAACACGTGTTTATGTCAAGTTTTAGTTGAAACTGGTCGCTTGAATGTGTTTTTAGCATATGGTGTTCACACTGGACTGTCGCTTCTCGATGCGAGTGCATGTACATACAGTTGGAGGAGGTTTAGTGCTAAATATCAAAGAGGAGCAAATCTGGTGAATTTTGATCCAATCTACTTCAAGGGTTAGTCAGTATAATTAGAGGTCTTTATTACTTTGAACAGGTTAAAGTTCAAACTAATGTTAAGGTGAGATATGTTTCAGTTCTCTGTGTAAAATTATTGAATCAATTAAGTAATAAATTAAAATGAAGTACCTCGCTGTTACAGTTCAAAAAAAGTTTATAACGTAAATATACAAATGACTACAATACACATATGTACAAAGATTTGATTTACTTGTGTCTATAAATGATTGTTTTTTATTTGATAATACCTATTTCTTTGTCACATTGATCAGCATGGACATTGTAGATCAGGAGTGTCAAAGTCAATCAGATAAGGGGAGAAAATCCAAAACACACTTTAGGTCGCGGGCCGTACAGGATAAACACTTATTGAACACTCTAAAACTACATTTTTAAAACTTTGAAAACCGTAACTTTTTAACATAAATAAGAACTAAATTGTAGCATTACCTGTGACAATACTAAGTCTGAATGCTGTAAGCTGAATTTGGCTGCTGAAGATGCTAGTGCTGATAGCTGAAGAGGCTGAAATTAATAGCTAAATAACGCTGAGGCTGATAGCCAGCTGAAATATTAGCTAAATGCCAAAATAGCCTAAAAACTAAAAAAAAAAAAAAAAAAAAAAAATAAATTAGCCAAAAAAGCTAGCAAGTAGCTGAAATATTAGCTAAACTCCAAAATAGCCTAAAAAATCAAATGTCAAAATAGTCCAAAAAGCTAACAGAAAGACAATTTATAAAACTTTAGAAACGTAACTTTTTAACATAGTTAAGAATAAAAACGGCAGGGATATAATTTCAAAATAAATCAACTTAAACCTTAAAAAACGTTCAATATTTTACTCTCCAGAAGAATATATTTTGTGAACATTATACAAATTAGAAATAAAGGAAAGGCCATTAATAACATCAGGCCCTTGGGCCTTGACTTTGACAGGTGTTGTAGAGTAGTCAAGGAATGGCCTTGACGCTTCATGAGATCCTGCCAATTCCTTATTTTTATTATTTGTTTTATATTCTCTATATTGTGTACAAATGGCAAACTAAACCAATAAATATGAACATGAACATTCCGATAGATTCTATTCTATTAGTTTCTCCTCCATGATCAGTTTTCAAACAGTTGGTACTTCTGTGAATTTAAAGGAATGCCATCCATACGGCACGAACAAATGGAAGTCCCTGATTGGTCATATAGTTTGACCTGGTTTGACTTCTAACGCGTGTTCAGTGGTGGCGTGTTTTGTCCCTGAAAACGATTTTGAAAATGTGCATGAACTCAAGAGTTCTGAACGCAGAAGTCTCAATTTACACGGGTTTATATCGACTTTTGAATAAAATTGATGTCTTAAATGCGTTTTTAGCATATGGTGTTCACACCAGACTGTCACTTCTCAATACTAGCGCATACAGTTGGAAGAGGCTTGGTGCTTAATATCAAGGCGGAGCAAATCTGGTGGATCTCGATCCAGGCTTTTTCTTTCACAGCTCTATTCCGATATATCAAAGAATTGGTCTCATAGAATTCCGGTCGGGCGCAATTATGAATTTCTCCTTCAGGATTAATAGTCAAACCGTTGGCCCTTCTGTGAATTTAAAGGGACCCCGTCCATTTGTCAAATCCACTTACGGTTTAACAAAACGTGTTCAATGGCCGTGCCCTTTGTGTGTATAGACCAGGGGTCTGCAACCTGCAGCTCTAGAGCCACATGTGGCTCTTTTATCTCTCCATGGTGGCTCTCTGGTTGGAGAAAAATAAAATAGTAATTTTCAAAAATTTGGAGATAAGCTATAATTTTAGGAACATGCTAACATTTTTGGCTAAGTTGTTATCTACTGGGGTTTTTAGGCTAATTTAGAGTTTAGCTTCTATTTTAGCATTAGGCTAACTTTTTTGGCTAATTTAATTTACAGAGGAATTTTAGGCCATTTAGGAGTTCAGCTAGTAATTGAGCAACAAGCTATCTTTTTTGGGCTAATTTGGCCTCTAATTAATTTTTTTATGCTAATTTGGAGCTAAGCTAATATTTTAGCAATATGCTAACATTTTTGGCTAATCTGTTATCTCCTGGTGTTTTAGGCAAATTTAAAGTTTAGCTTTTATTTTAGCAACATGCTAACATTTTTGGCTGATTTAATTTACAGAGGAATTTTATGCTAATTTGGAGTTCAGCTAGTAATTAGGCTAGCTTTTTCGCTAATTTGGCAACTACTAAAGGTAAAAGGTAAAAATGTTTAAAAAATCCCATTTTGAGAAGTGCTAATTTTTTTATTAATTTTGCTTTTGTTCGTGCCAAAGAATAGATATAATTCATATATATATATATATTTAAAAAAAAGACGGGCATGAATGCAAATCCAAATTTCTTAAAGGCTAAAGTAAGACTATGTGGCTCCTTCTAGGTTTTGATCAGTAGTAAAAGAGCCCAAATGACTCTTTTATTGTTAAAGGTTGCCGACCCCTGGTACAGCCCGAAAACAGTCGTGGAGAGTTACCCGTGAGAGCCGAAAGCACTTGACCATGTGTTACTGAGG
>NC_050524.1:29893400-29911016 GCF_002922805.2 Oryzias melastigma | reverse complement strand
CTAATTTGGCATCTACTAAAGGTAAAAGGTAAAAATGTTTAAAAAATCCCATTTTGAGAATTTTTTTTAATAATTTTGCTTTTGTTCGTGCCAAAGAATAGATATAATTCATATGTATATATATTTAAAAAAAAGACGGGCATGAATGCAAATCCAAATTTCGTAAAGTAAGTAAGACTATGTGGCTCCTTCTAGGTTTTGATCAGTAGTAAAAGAGCCCAAATGACTCTTGTACTGTTAAAGGTTGCCGACCCCTGGTACAGCCCGAAAACAGTCGTGGAGAGTTACCCGTGAGAGCCGAAAGCACTTGACCGTGTGTTACTGAGGGCGGTGGGAGCCTATAGCTTCACGCGTTGCTTAAGTCTACACTATGACCTGTCGCCTTCAAGATACCCAAAGAAACAAACGTCCACGAACATTTTCATCCTTAATGAATCGTCAATAACCCTGTTACTTTATGTGGGTCAAACTGGGTGCCCACAAGTTGTAATACAAGAATCATTAACCTGTCATCCACTTCTCTGTTGTACATCCCTGTCTCTGTCTTCCATCTTTGTTTTCCATGTTGCACAAATGTTGGCTCCACACCACCTTCATCTCAGCTACTAATTCTTTGTCCATTGTAACAGTTTCCAAGGTTTTGGATTTTTAAAAACAGAAAAAAATGTGGTATACTTACTCCTGCACATGTGCTATCAAAAATATCATTAGCTGCAAGAAATAAAACGATTCATTTATATTTGCAATAAATAAACTCATTCAACAAGCTATTGAATTAGTCGCTGTGTGTTTAAACACTCCGACTAATTCCCTTTCTATTATTTGATCCCTCAGTTGGGGCCAAAGGACTCAGGTTTTACCACTGCAGATTAATAATTACCCGCATTACTGTTTACTGCATGTGGAGTGGGAGAATAGCAGCAGACGATCCCGTTCCTTTCTAGTTTTATTTTTTCTACTTTGTGGTGGTTTTCTGTTGCTCACCCACACAATACTGGATCTGCATCGTCTCACCCACTCAAACGGTTATGGATGCAGGTGGGAAGGCAGGAAGCCTACACGTTTTGGGGTGGATGAGGAAACGAAGGAATGAAACACACTAAAGCACTTTGAATTTCCAGGGAAAGAAAAGAAACCTGACACAACTCCCCGTGCACCATGAAGCTGCTGGCAGGACTGCACCTTTGCAATTCATATTAGCTGTATTATCATATATTTTCCAATACTTCACTGAATGAATGGATGAGTCAAATCCTGTTGAACTGCAGCATCATTGTCCAGGTGGGGGGAATCTCCATTGGGGAGTCACACACCCATGACAGCCAATAATGAGCATTTTGAAACCCTGAAAGGTGTTTGTCTTCGCCTCACCTGCTCGTTCGTTGCCAGCTCCTTCTCCAGCTGCCGGTGCTTGTTGTGCCACACCAGATAGTGGACAGGAAAACGACTCTCCTCCGGAGTTTTCTTTGCAGAAATCATCCTCGGATCATAGTTTGCCTCCTCCCCGATCAGCACTTTGCGCTTTTCAACAAATACTTTGCTCGTTAATTTCCTCTATCGGATCGATCCTACCATCCTTCACCCGGCGGTGATGCCCAAAGGCGTGTTACGCGGACGCGTAAATGAGCCACTCTCTCCCCCCCCACCACGATCAGGATAAAGTGCATCCAAACACCCCCCTCCTCCCTCCTCCTCCTCCTCCTCCTCCTTTGATTGTCTCGGAGAACCAAGCTACACCTTTCTTCAACACCATCCGTTCATCCACCCAACGCTCCTCTGTCTTCCTCCTCTTCCTACTCCAACACATCTATCCTCCTCCTCCTCCTCCTCCTCCTCCTCCTCCTCCCATCGGGTGGTGACTGAGAAAGATGCGTTGACAAGATGCACTAAAATCTGCGCACAATCAGCCAATCCGCAGCCAGGGATGTTGAGATTAAACCCCGGATTAACATGTTCAGAACGATATTAGTATTTTTGCAACAAATCACGTGATCAAGAACAACAGCAACAATCCCCAGGTATGAAAAAACAAACAAATAAACAAACAAAAAAACTACTGCAGTTTGTAAACATATTTAGTAGTTAAAGGCATCACCTCAAACAAACAAAACAACATATCTGAGCAGGACAATAAATCAGACCGGAAATGGCAAAACGATCAATAGTTAAGTATTAAAATTTAGAAGGAAAGAAAGAAAATATTAATATATTATTCTTAATACATCTTATGTTTATTTAACCTATATATTAATTTACATATTTATTTACTTATTTATTTAGTCTTTTATTCATTAATTTATTCATTTATAACAATACATTTTTAAAAAATTAAAAATATTGAGATACGAGGAGCAAACACAGACCAAAAATACAAAAACTAAAATTAAAAATACATGATATATATTTATATCATTATTGTTATTATTAATTTTAAATATTTATTGAACATATAACAAGAGATCCCAGCAGTAAAAACAGACCGTAAATAAAGACAAATACAATAGTTAAGAATATCTGATTAAAAACTATATATTTTATTTCATGTATTTATTTATGTAGTTTAATTTAAGTTCATTTGAATTTAATTTAATTTTATTTTGTTGAACAAACACCAAGAGATCTAAGAAAAAAGAACAGACCGGAAATACAGAAAGTACAATAAAATAAATAATCTAAATAAATAAAGACAGAAAAAAATGTGTGAATTATTTATTTATTCTTTAATATTTTCAACATTTTTATTTTTTTCATGTGTATTTCATCTTATAGATAACAAACTGGCCTACTAACATTATTAACATTATTATTTTGTAAATCAGAGATTAGCCCTCGTCTGGTCAGGAATATCAACTTTTTGTTGTTTTTCTCACTAGAATCCTCATGAATCCGTTTCCGTTCCGGACGTGGATCCGGTTCGACCCGCCCGGTTCTCCGTAGGTGGGCTGCGGGCTGCGGGGTGTGCGCGGACAGACGGACATGCAGGTGAAGAGCTGCCGTCTCTCGGTGACTTGATGGCAGCGCAGGGACCGGATTTCATGAAGCGCTGCTGTGGCACGCGTTCCGTGCGTGCAGATCCATGCACAACTTTCATCTAGATTTGCTCATCAGGAGTGAACGTGGGCGAGGAGGAGACAACTGAAAAAAAAAGAAAAGATTGGTTCTCAGCTGGCCGGGAAAGCCGAACACACCACCCGGCTTCCGGGGATTCCGGGGCCGCTGCGGTTGACGGCAGACGTCGGTCGGTAGCTCAGGGGGGAGAACATCCAACCTCGGCGGAGACATCCACCTCTCGGTCTCCGCAGCCACTTTCGAGATGTCAAGAAAGCTCCAAAGGACCGAAGTCTGCGCTGACTGCAGTGCGCCAGGTAGGGGGAAGGGGGGAAATCCATGGAAATTGACCATTGTGGAGAAACAATACATCGGAAAGGCTGGACGGTGTCTTAACGGGGCCGAGGATGCTGTCACTGTCAGCGGGTCCGCAGAGCAGGAAAGCGGCCAGGGCTCCCGAGCGTCAGTTAGGCCCAAAACAAACAGTGAAAAATAGGCGTGTTAACAACGGAGAGAGTCTTTAGCCTCCAGCTGATCAAAGTGAACACATTAAGGAGGAACAGCGATGTATACGAGTTTATCTGCCCGTCCTCTGCATGCTGGAGTTCCCGGTGCTCTGAGGAAGGAGCCAGCGCTCATTTTTTTCCGGAGGAAAAAACGTTTGTTTTGATTTTCGTGACTGGGACAGACTTCTTAGCGTAGCATGATTAGCAAGGTGGTATCAGCATTTTTGACTTATAGTTTGCCTGAACACACTCCAGATGGACCAAGTTTTAATATACTGATTATACAAAAACTCCATAGTGTTATTATTTCGTTTTTTTCTTTTAGCGGGTGTGAAGTTTTCGTAACCGGGCTAGCTAGGCTAGCGCCGGATGCTAGCTACTCCGGCTAACTTTTGCTAAAGACAAGTTCTCACCAAGCTAAGGCGTCAGCTCCCCGCGAGGACTCTTCATGGCTAACGGTCAGCTAGTATTGCACACAACAACCTTTAAAACTGTTCTTTTAGTTAATATTTGTGTTATTAGTTAATTTAGACTGAACTCTAGTAAATTAGCTCAAAAGAAAAAAACAATTCATCAAAAACGAATTCAGAATGATGAGAAAAGTTGAAAGCTGCATAATAAGATGTGGTTAAAACGTTCTAAATATAGAGTTGAACTTTTTTGGAAACATTTTGAATGACGTTTTAAAAAAACTGATGCCAGAATATATATATTTCTCATTTTCCTCGTCTTAAATAGATGCTAACATCCTGAGATATTCATGGTCTTGATTCTTGCTGTGTCTTGTTTAGCTTCTATCTTTTTATTGCTGCTTCAGTTTTGTATTTTGAAAGCTCCTTGTCTTATGTATTGTGTTTCTTTAGTTGGATTGTGATAGTACAATTAGATTGGAATGAACCTTCACTCATGGCATAGTTCACAGTGTTGAAGATTTGACCTTTTTAGCAACCAAGTATTGATGTTTTTTGGGCTGACAGCTTGAAGTTTCAGGGTTCTAATATGCTTACTTTTCTCACAACTTTTAGCTTATATTTGTGGGCTTCCTGCTAAATATGTGTCAGATTTGGACTTGTATTGGAACGTTTTTTTTTTTGCAAAGCTTCAAATGTGAATTTCATCTCTTCTCTACTGCATATCCCCATGTTTTTTTTCTTTTATCTTATTTTGTTGCTCAGTTTTATCTGAGTCTTATTTGTCAGACAAGTCACCTCATTGGAATCTGAAATATTGTGTTAAACATTGTAGTTTCTGCTTATCTTATCATCTACAAAATTTCTAAAGTTCTGTATTTTCTGGAAAGTGAGTCCAAACTGTGATTCTTCCACTGCCAGGCTTAATGATGAATATAATAATTCTGTGCAAAAAAGGCGTTGGTCTTTATGCCTTTTAGTATTGACAATTGGTTTTCAAATACAATGAATTGAGCGCTATCAAAGAACACAAGGTGTATCCAATGCCTTTTTAAAATGTGAGGTAGCATAGTAATACTACAATAAAATAGAAACTAATGGGTTGATGATAGTAAGTAACCAGGTGAATTGAAGTAGTAAAGTAAAAGTATCTTGGATGGTGAACAAGACCAGAACAGCCCTACTGATTGTCTCTAAATCATAAAGTCCCCCATGACAAAAACCCCACTCCCAGTAGTGTTTTAATTATGATTATGACGTTTTTAACCAAAACCCCACAATCTAAATGTCTTAAAAAGCCATTTTTTCATGTTGATCTGAAGCCTCTGTTTCCTCTGAGGGGGCGTGGCTTTTGGAGCTGAGTAGCTCCGCCCCTGATCCCCCCTGTCTGATTGTGATAGCTCTGTGACTCGCTAGCGTAAATCTTAACCGCTGCTACATAAAAATGTCCATCAATCTGGGTAATGTCCAGCCGTATGGTTCTGATCCGGATGTCAGCTGGACGAGGAAGTGAAGATCTTCATGGACAGAACTTCCTCCAAACTCCTGATTCTTTCTCCTTCCAGTTCACCAAAGACTCTTTTAGCTAATTCTCCAATGTCCAAAAACAGGATTTTCATCGGAGGGGGAATTAATCAGATTTAGAAGGAAGCCCATTTCAATTGTTTTTTAAAAAACAAACAGTATTTCTAGAACACTCTAACCACATAGTTTCACGCTCGCATTTCATATAGTACACACACAAATCCGCCTTTAGACAAGAATGACATCAAGAAAGACAGTTCACTCGTATTGTTCTTTTTTATTTGTTTTGTGACTTTTATCCATCTACAGTTGTGTAAAACACCACAGCAAAAGTAAAACCAAAAGCTATTATTTCACTACTATGTTTTGTTTGTGCCCTTGTACTTATAAGCAGCTGCTCTTTGTTGTTGTATGTAACCTTTCCTTGCAATGACATGCTTCTACACGTACTTCATCTTCAAAAATGCTGACCTAGCTTCCAGTGACAGGCCACCTCCCCTCTTCCCAGCTTTGTGTCATGGAGGGGGGGGGGTATTCTTGCTGCCATGGTTACAAATCACAGCTGACACTCAAATTCATTCATTCTCTTTGAGTCTTGTTCCTCCACTTGTCACAATGCCAAGGTTTTTCTACAAGTAGGAACTGAGCTGTTGTTTGTGAGTTTTGTGTAAATTGTCGGCATATTGAAATATTAAGAGTCTACGCACACTTTAAAGAGATGTTTGGTGATATTTTATCATTGAAAAAAATAAAGAAGTATATTCTCTGTCATTTTTTTTAAATCGAAACCAGAGCACAGCACACAGGCTGACTATTAGTCCTGCTTTGAACGCTAGAATGACGCTAGAATGGTTATTTAAAACTCAACAATTGCAGTTAAAATGTATGGGCAAAAATATCCAGTCCAATATTAGGTTAGTTTTGACTTGGAATTGATTTTGTATTTGGAATTGATTGTTTTCAAGCACTCAAGGTAAAAATATAGTAAAGACTACAAACAAAAGGGAAAAACATCTCAACTAGGGTTTTACTATAATATCGATTACCGATAATTATCGGCCTGTAGTGGACAGTATGACGTCACGCAGATAATAAAAAAATAAATAAAAAAAATTGCAGATTAAGTGGACCAATAATTTGATCTTAAACTGCCGACACTTCCTGACTCACCACTCAGTATTTACTTGTATTACAACTTCTCTGCTCACTCCAAAAGTTTCAGCCATATTGGTACTGCTTAACGTGCTAGCGTAGCGGTACAACAACAGCGCGGACACAGCATGCACCACATGACGGCACATTTCTCCATCTCTCCCTCACTGCTTTACGAGCAGCACTAGCATTTGCACTAGCAAAAAGGTCCATCAGTTTAAAACAAAGTTGTCATTTTTGCACTTTGAGGTTAAAGTATTTCCATTGCATGTCAGGCATTATTTGTATAGAAAAAATATCCTTGTTTCATTGCTATTTAAGTTAAAATTGTAACATTTGTTCCAATCATTGAAATGCACTATCTCTATTTTCAGATGTATAGCAGACTGAAAACGCTAACATTGTTTGTATTACCTTTTGTTCAATTTAATAGCAGGTAAAACAAGTTCTGGAAGTAGTTGGAATATATAAGAGTCATACACTCTTACTTTGCACTTGCATATTTTTCTCTCAAGTATTTAAAAAAAAATTTGATTGATTGTCGGTATCGACTGCAAGAGGCCGGACAATATCGGGTATCGGTTGTAAAAAGTCATTATTGTGCATCACTGATCTGGACATAGCTATATTAAACTTTAAAACATAAATCGTGACTTGATTGGAAAATTAAAAGTAAAAGATTTATATCAATAGATATACAACCACATAGATTTGTAAGTGAAGCCATCCTAATTAGTCTTGTTCAACAATTGACATATTTTTACTCATACACATAATACATGACATGCCAAATCGGGGCCATACATATTTGAAACCCAAATAAAACATTTTAAAAAAAATATTGGTGTTTGGCCAAAAAAATGTCCAAAACTTGTTGCTATTCTAAATAAAGCTTCAAATGTTCTGTTTTTTAGGTTTCAAAACTCAAAATTTAAATTTCAAAACTTTTTTTTGTTTGTTTTAAATCTTTTTTTTTTACCATCAACTTTGTATTTTCATTTTTAAATCTGAAAATTTATCTTTCAAAACTTTCAAAACCCATTGGGGCTAACACAAAGGACCAATCAAAATCAATGAGGTTGGTAACTTAAGTCCTGGTGCGTACACGGACTCTGAGAACTGTGATAGTTACTGTCAAAAAATTGCTGTATTGCCTGTTCTATCATAGTCTGAATTTGTCCCAAGATGGGTGTAAAAAGCAGAGTTTTATCGCCATCTTGTAGTGTAGTCTTGGCCCCAAAATAGCTAAAAAAATGTGAAGTTTGTCAGAAAGAGTTTGAAAAAGAGTGGGAGGAAACCCGCCACTCATTGGTGAAGCTGCTTCTGTTGAATCTCTACGGTTGTCACACTCTCAGCCAAGACTTCTTTTGAGGACTCTGTTATCAGTAGTCACTGGGCTGTTTTCATGGTCGGCTCATTTTTCACTATAATTTTTTTGATAAATTGACTTTTAAGACTGTCCAACTACTATGCACCATAAGCGCATGTCTATTAACCCGGAACTGGAAGTGATCTGTAAATCTCCACGTGACATTTCATCACTAATACACACTGTTACGCATTTTATGTGGGCTTAAGTGACGTATAAAACAACAGCCGTCAATACTTTGACAAATTAGACCAACTTTAAAGGCAGAATTATGTTGTGCTGAAGGTTTGGCCAATAAAACACTGCTAATAGTCTGTCCAAGTCTAATGGCGTGCCATCATATTGATCTGGGGTGCCAAGCAGATGGCCTGGATTGTGGGGGGAGTTTTTTATGCGTCCCACAAATTAAGGAATTGAATGGCTGCAGGCTGGCCGTTCTAAAACTGGGCAGAGGCACTCGTCAAATCCGTTTTGCATTTATTTATTCTGCAGGCGAAAAGACACAAAGCCTCTGCGTTCATCAGATGATGGACTCTTTTTAGCTCCATTAATACTCTAAGCCGAGACAGTTTTATCTCAGCCCAGGAGTGACTTATGACTGGTGGCCACACACATGCCTGCGCATAATTCATCCCGTGCATATAGTTTCTGTAATATTGCAGAGATTGGAAGAAAGGTGTAAGCTACTTATCACATCACTGAGGTTTGGAGTTTCAGTTTAGCCCTGCAATAACCTATTAATCCTCCTTAAGGTAGGATGGAAGCATATCCTTAAAAAGTTGAAAAATATTTTTAACATTTTCTTCATGAGAGCCCCCTCCTTTGTGTGCTGATGTCATTATTTTAGAACAGTTGCATGTAGATTCCAATAGTCTAATGTTGTCCTCCGGTATACTAAAACAAAGGGAAGAAACTCTGCTAGTTAACCGTAATGAGCATTGTTTCCCAATCAAGGCAACCTTGAAACCACAAACAATAATTTCAGTATGTCAACAAACCCAAAACTGGCACCCAAAGGCTTCAGCATCTCTTGTTTATTTCATTGTTTCGAGCAGGTAAACCGAAAGTGGTCAAATTGGAAAGCAAGACCTTTTACACGACATCAAAAAGTTAAAAACCTTTGCAACTCATTTATTACATACATGAAGTACTTTAACTTAGCAGAGGAAAGTACCAGTAAACAGGCCTGGCCCTGGGCTGCATGGCATCCTAGGTCCCCTCTTACACTTTTTTTATTACCTTAAAGCTGTTCCTGAGGGCTTGTTTTGCTGCTTTTTCAACCTTAAAGTTATAAAGAAGACAAAATTAATGATTATATCAAACTTTTGAGTTATTTTATTTATGGTTTTAATTATTAAATTTTTTTAACATTTTACAATATTGCAATTTGGCTCTCCCTTCAGCAGATGGCGCCCTAGGAATTTATCGGTCGATCTTTGTTCCTGTTCTCACCTATGGTCACCGGGCATGTCCCACTGGGCGGAGGCCCCGGGGAAGACCCAGGACACGCTGGAGAGACTATGTTTCTCGGCTTGCCTGGGAACGCCTCGGGGTCCCCCCAGAGGAGCTGGAGGAAGTGGCCGGGGAGAGGGAAGTCTGGATATCTTTGCTTAGACTGCTGCCCCCGCGACCCGGTCCTGGATGAAGCGGAGGAAGATGGATGGATGGATGGATATATTGCTTAAAAACAACATTAAAAGCACTAAATTCAATGCTTTATTGTTAAAATAAATAAAACTAAGAGCACAAAATTATAGCTGTTGCTAAAAAATGCTAAAAACTCAAAATGTATCAAAGATTTTTAAAATCTCTAAATAATGACAGAAACTGAGATAAATGCTATTTTGCTAAGTCACACTATATAAATGCTACGTTGCTAGAACAAGGGTAAATTTGAGGTAGAAAATACTATATAAATGCTTTGATAATCATTACAGAATCGAGGAGAAAGCTAATTAAGGCAAAATAAAATGTCAAAATAAAAATGTTGAATTAGCTCAGAAACGGTCTTGATTGTCATCAGTTGTATGTTTCTTTTGTGCAAATCTATTGGTAAGTCTGTAAGTGATGAACCTTACAGTGAATTAAAAAACTCAACAAGTTTCTGTTGCTTTACTGTGGGACAAAAGATGCCAGTTATCACTAAATGATCAGAAGTGATGGTTGAGGAGAGGAAGTGCCACATAATTACTTTTTTTTTTAATAAAGTCTGAAATATCTCAAAAAATACAAAAGTACAATGCAATACAGAATGTAATAGATTGCAGAATAAAAAATATAATGGGTGTAAACTGAACTTAATTACATCTCTGTATATACAGTTGAATAAAACACACAGAATTCATTAAAAGCAGAATAGACACGACTGTCAGAAGGACAACATCCGTATGCTCTGGTTGTATATCCTGAAGTAAAGTGTTTTAAGATGATCCATTTCAGGTTCTAGGCGTTTCTCGGTTTAGACTCTGAATGGCCTGAGGGAAGAGGCTCCTCCCCTTTTTCTGTGTGTGCCTTCATGGGGCGAACGTGCTTTCCTAAACGCAACAGAGCAAAGAGTCCATTGTTGGAGGGCTGAGGTCCTTCACAATCTTCTGCTTGTTGTAGATCCCCTGCAGGTCATGCAGCTCCGTGAGGATGGTATGTTCAGCTGAACCCACCACTCTCTGAAGGCCTCTACTGTCCTGCAGGGAGCCGTTCTGCTGCATCAAAGTGATGCTGCCTGTCTGTTGTTGGTCTATAAATCATCTCAGGTAGTGTAGATATTTGGATTCCTAGACCAGGGCTTTGGTGTAGTAGGACCAATGATAGAACATGTTTACAGATTGTTATTATTATAATCTTGTATTCCATTATAAATCGGTCACATGGACATCTTTGTTTTAAAACTTTAATACAACTGTTACTCTTTACCGTGTCATTTAGGAAGATGAGGCCAAAACTCTTTTTCTTGACACCACAGTGCTGTTCTTACATGTCTTATCTCTCTTTTGTTCATCACACAGCCTTTACTCTTATGAGGATTGTGTCTCTGTGGACAGTAGACACACCTACAGTGCGCTGGTGAAGAGGGAAAACCTCCAAACACAGTAAATGCAGAGTAAATGATTCATCTCTTGTGAGTGGATATAATCTGCAATCTTCCACCAAAGCAAAAGAAAACATTTAGGATACATTGTGACATTTTTGAAGAGGTTACTTAGGATTTCTCACCAGCTAATTCATCAGTCAATGTGACTGGAAATGTTAGTTAGTTAATCCTTTTTATGTCGAACAATATATACATAGTACGTGATAAAAAAAAAAGAAAACAACAACAGAAACTTCTATTTAAATTATAAATAAAAATATTACACCTCAATTATGCAGTTCAAAATGGAGTTGGAAGAACTTTCAAAAACATGTTTAACATGTTTTAGCTTGAAATTAGTGAAAAATTATTCATATTTGGGGTCAAAATAGTGAAGAATGTCTTCTGGAGCAAAAAGTACAATTTTCTAATAACATATCAACATAAAATTTCAGGACATTAATAATTACGTTTTTCTTTTTACTTATGTTCAGCTTTTAACAGTTTAATTTTCGTAAAGTATAATTTGTCAGGGTTAGGGTAGAGGCCTGCAACCTTCAACACTTCCAGACCTATTTGGGTCAATATTTCACAAACCAAAGCCCAGCAGGAGCCACAAAGGTTCGCTTCATCCTTTAGAAAAACAAGACACGGATTTGTATTTGTGTCAATGCTACCATTAAAATTAATACAAATGAAATTATTTTACATCAATAAAACATAAATATTAAGAGAAAATACCCTTTTCACACTATTCCCTTTCAAAATAAAAGACAACTTGTGTCACATAGAATCAGTTCAATGCTGCCAATGTAGTAACAGGTGTAATGCCAGCAGTGATTAAAAAAAAAAGTCAAGGTTATTTTACCATTTGTACTAGATTATTGCCAAAAATACATGAATACAACTCAAAAAATAAATTGGAGCCAATTGTGACTCTGACTGTATTTCTTAACCCATAAGACGCACTTAAATATTGTTCAAAAATAGAAAGTCTGTCTTATATAATCCAGTACGCCTTAATTCTGCTTGTGCTTTTTGACTTCCAATAGATTTTCCGTGGTACATGGCCCAAAGAAATTTGATGTCTGAAATATTTTAGCTCAGTACTGTTGGTACTAAAAACGTTATTTTTCTTCAACCAGAGAGCCACATGTGGCTCTGGAGCCAGCTTGACATGAGCCTCTATTGTTTCCATTTCTGCCAACGGCTGTCAGACATGCTTTTATTTTGAAATATTTCTACCACTGCAAGAGGACATGATTTCCTTTTGATGTAAATGTCGTGTATATCTGGAGGCAAAAACAGATCATCTTTTGTAATGATGCTTTAGAAATGGAAAAAGAGGAGCTAAGGGCTTCATTGGGTGGTGTAGTGGTTTGCCGTCTTGCCTCACAAGGAGAAGGTCTTTGTTCAAATCCCGACAGGGACCGTTCTGTGTGGAGTTAACTTGCGTTGCTGTTTGTGTGCTCCTTCAATTTGCTAGCAAATCGTCTCTGGTGTGCGTCGCCTTTGCCTGATAGTAGATGGATAGGCTCCAGCAACCCAGTGATCATAAAACGGGTGTAGAAAATGACTGAGCTGAGATCGACACATGACACCATCCATCCATCCATCTTCTTTTCCGCTTCTTCCCTTTCGGGGTCGCGGGGGTGCCGGAGCCTAACCCGGCTAGAGATGGGCGAAGGCGGGGTACACCCTAAACAGGTCGCCAGTCTGTCTCAGGGCCTCATGATGAAGGTTCATAATGAAGCTGCAGTTATGTCATGGTTTGTTTGATTACGATTAATTTAATTTTGCATAATGATTTACATTTCTATTGGAATAAACATAATAAAAAAGATTCCTCCCTTCGTTTTCCTCTTTGCAAACCTGACTTCTCCTGTTAGGATTCTGTTCTCATTAACCCGTCCTCTCACTCCTCCTTTTTAATGGCTCTCCGGCCTGTTACCATTTACCACCCATTTGCAGCTCCATAGAATGTTAAATTTAGTGCCGTTCAACCAAAGCTACCAACACACATGAATGTGTTTATCCCCAAGCACCTGTGTTTACCCTCACCTGATTACAATACAAACATTTAATAAAAGGGACAGAGCTGTTGGTGTTTCTGGAGAAGAATTGGATCAAAGTTGATGCTGTTCTTCACCTCAGTAAAAGCTACCCACACATCCAGGAATCCACCAAGTTTGCTGCGTTAGCAGAAGTCGTAGGGCTGTTGTCATGGTTACCATCACGTTTTGGAACCCTTCTCCTTTTAAAGCCTTTCAACAACAGGTTTTAACATCACATCTTAACAGCAATTCGTGCTTATCTGCTGCCTCTCTTTGGTCACGGGTCAAACTTACTGCTCAACGCCTTGGCGCCCCAGAAACCGCCAAAGTTTTTCTTGACTTTATTCGTTGCTACGTTGGATGATGTTGAGCGAGTATCTTGGGCTTATATGTTTTGGAGAGCTCTACAGAGACACCGGCAAGCGTGTTGCCATGTCTGGGTTCATCAGATCCTTCAGTCTCTCTTGGTGTGGTGTACTTCACTCCTGAAGGCCGTTTTAAGCGTTCCTTCCGTCTGTCTGTAGCCCAGTTTGAGCATTAACCCGAGACGGGGGGAAGTAAAAATAAAACTGCAGGATATTTTTATTATTGTCTTGATGAAAATAAGTCAAACGTCACGAGGCCATTGAACGATCGAGCCTGCTGTGACTGCACCCATGGCAACCGCCGGCAGGCCAGGATAAGGAGCTCCGCTGGGTGGCAGCGCTTGCTAGCAGGCAGCAGAACTCACTACACTGTCCACCGGGTGTCTGGCTAGTGTAGCGGGCGCAATCGCAACATCTACATGGGCTCTGAGAGAGGCTGGTGATCTGTCCAGGGTGTATCTCGCCTTCGCCGACCAATAATTGGGACAATCTCTGGGAACCCTGCGGTCCCAGCAGGTTAAGAAAAAGGATGAAAGTTCAGGACAAAAAATCTCTGCATGTGGCGGCCATATCAGATGTATTTTTCTACCTGCTGATTGAGTCACTGAAAACGTCACATGCCCAAACCTGAACCCCTGATTGGTTGACGCACCGCACCGCGCTTGATGCCCAGATCACTCCCGAAGACCTCACATCAGATGACTGTACATTGACTTAAACTCCTCCTCTGATAAAAATCATGTTTTTGAGTTTTTATGATGTCTGTGTGGCATTTTTCTTATAAAAAAGAACAAATGTAATAAGAAATAATTTTGTTTTTGCATTTCTGAGTATTTCTCCTTTTAAATCTGTCAATCAAACTGTCTTGGACAGACTCTGTCTGAATGAATGATCTTCTTTCCATCAACAGCTCTGCTGCACATGCACTAAACCCTCATCTGTTCCTAGTGTCTAGTTCAGGTTCTGGAGAAGAGAAGATGGTATCTTCACATTGACTGCAGTCAAATGAGCCGCCGTTCACATTTCTGTGGTCAAATCAGCATCACTGGATTTTTGGTGTGAGTTTCATCCAATACTTACGGTAGCAGGACTGAGAACGCTGGAAAATCTCCACCAGACTCCACGGAGCTTCTTGATGTGACCACGGAAATGTGAACGGCGGCTCATTTGACCGCAGTTGGAAAGGATTGTAAATCAATGAAAGAGCATTTTGATGTTAGCTTTGATTATTTTATCAAGAACTCTGAGAAACCAATGATTGAATGTATTGATCACAGTCAATAAACATTGGAGAATTAGCTAAAAGAGTCTTTGGTGAACTGGAAGGAGAAAGAATCAGGATTTTGGAGGAAGTTCTGTCCATGAAGATCTTCACTTCCTCATCCCAGCTGACATCCGGATCAGAACCATACGGCTGGACATTACCCAGATTGATTGAAGTTTTAATGTAGCAGTGATGAAGATTTATGCTAGTGAGACACAAAACTATCATAATCAGACAGGGAGGATCAGGGGCGGGGCTCCTCAGCCAAAAGCCACGTCCCCTCAGAGGAGATTTTGGAAACAGAGGCTTCAGATAATAATTAAATACTACATAATTAAAACACTACTGAGAACGTTTATTTAAAATAAAAAAATTTGTCATAGGGGGACTTAAACATTGAAATTTGACCCCCTGCCACGCAAATCACGTCTGGTGTGAACACAGCATTATCGTTGGCTGTTGCAATGTTGTATCCCAAACTCCTGTGTTGTCATGGTGATGGCGTCACTAGTAGAGTTGTTAGATCATCTCATCCTCTTCCTGTGTTTTTGTTTTCTCAGACCCGGGGTGGACGAGTATCAACAGAGGGGTCCTGATTTGTGATGAATGCTGTTCAGTACACCGCAGTTTAGGCCGCCATATCTCAATAGTCAAACACCTAAGGCACAGCGGATGGCCTCCGACATTACTGCAGGTAACGCGGCGTAACACAAAAAGAAACAACCCTACATTCACAAACATGTTTGCATTTGTGTTTGGTTTTGTCAATTCTTGTGCCATTGAACTCTCACTGACTGAGCTGTTCGCTCGTGCCTCAGATGGTTCAGACGCTGGCCAGTAACGGAGCCAACTCCATATGGGAGCACAGCCTCCTGGACCCTGCGCAGGTGCAGAGCGGTCGTAGGAAACCAAACCCTCAGGACAAGGTCCAGTAAGTAAACAACCATCAATCACACAAAAGCTCACAGTAAAACAGTCCTCTGAAGAGCGTTGAAGTGCTGTGTTATATACAGCAACTGCAAATTGTTGATACCTAACACAATTCTTCTTTGAACTTTTGATCCTCCGCCTTATATCAATGCTTTGTCTGATAGCTTCTTGTTGCATCTGCTTCAGAGTTTGTAAGATTTTGTTATTTCTCCATTATTCTGCTACACCACTATAAGCTGAGATGTGAAATGGTCCTTTAATGTCATGCTCAATAAGAAAAATAAAAGACTTGTGTGGCTGGCATTTAAACTCTAATTTAGATTAGGCATTTAGCAAAAAAATAAATAAAATGACCTTGATGTCTTTCAGTACATACTTGAGCTCTAGCGCTTAACTAGATTTCCTCATCTCTATAGACTCTCGTCTCTTTGGATTTTGTTTTAAAGCCTTATTGGTTGTCCTAAAAATCCGTACAAGATCTGTCAGAGCTATGTATTTAATCCTGACGTGTTTGTCCTCTGCTCATCATCTTCTGCTTCTGTTCAGTCCCACTAAGTCGGAGTTCATCAGAGCTAAGTACCAGATGCTGGCATTTGTGCACAAGCTTCCCTGTCGTGATGATGATGGGGTCACTACCAAGGATCTCAGTAAGGTAACGGCTCCTCTGGTGTAGTAATGCTCACAAATGAATGTTTGTTTGTGCATAAAATGAATATTCACTTTTGAAATGACATAAATGTACTTATTGTCAGGAAATGTTTGTGTGGTTTTGGGTTTTTGACAGCACAGGTGTGTTTTTGTCACATCAGGTGTCCTACATTAACCTTTAAAACTGATTAAACTGAAGTTGTCTAAAGTTAATCATCTGATGTGGAATATTGTGTCAGTTAAAGCAGGAAGTGTGTGTGAGAAGGATTGACGTTAACTTACTAATTGGTGTGAATATGTAAACATTTTCTGAAATACTTTTTCACGGCTATTAGGTCTAATAAAAGAAAGAAATATTGAATTTCTGAAACCAGATCTATTCTCTATCTATCTTTTGGTTTAATTTGTCTGGGTCACCATTAGGACAAGCAGACATTGAGTGTTTACATTTACTGAAAATCATTCTGGAGTCTTGATGTCGAGAATCTCTTTTTCATGCATATATTCCACTATTGCACACAGAATCCTGTTATTAGACACAACTGTGGCCCATTGTTTACATATATGCCTCATTTCCACTGAGCGGTCCAGACTGAACTGGACTTGTGAGCGTTTCCATTACAAAATGGACCCTCTAAGCAGGACTGATTCCATTTCTGGTCCCTCGTTGGTCGTAGGTCCCTAGAAAAATGGAATGGACCCGTGAGGGTCACGATGTAACCCATTGATTGTTGGAATATTGAGAGAAAATAGACCCGCTCTGATTTGTTCCAGTATAATTCCTGATTTGTGCATAACTTTGGATTTGTGTGTGTGTAATTCCTGATCTGTAACTCATATGATACTTTTTGTGCATAAGTAAAAAAATTACAAAATTTAAAAAAAATAAAATTTACACATGCACAAATTAAAATTACAACAGCTTGAAACTAATTACACACAAAAATCTTTAAAAATTACGCACAAATCAACACACATCAGTTACACACAAATCTATCGTGAGTGATGTGTTTACATACTACTAGAATCCTCGTTCACCATAGTTTTCTTATCCGCTGTTTTAAACTTCGATTGTGAATATCCAGTAAAACTTGACATTTTCCCACTTTCTTAAAAATATATTCCTGATAATTAATATAAAAAAGTCTAAATAAGCGTTTTTAATACACTTATCACTTTAAAAATAGAATATTTTACAGAAAATATCGCTTCCGATCTGCAGCACCACCTCTGATGACTTTCTCTGTTTTGACGCACAGCCACGTCACGGGTCTTCACC
>NC_050524.1:29874598-29892881 GCF_002922805.2 Oryzias melastigma | reverse complement strand
ATCTACACACAAAAATCTTTAAAAATTACGCACAATTCAACACACAACACATCAGTTACACACAAATCTATCGTGAGTGATGCGTTTACATACTACTAGAATCCTCGTTCACCATAGTTTTCTTATCCGCTGTTTTAAACTTCGATTGTGAATATCCAGTAAAACTTAACATTTTCCCACTTTCTTAAAAATGATATATATATTCCTGAAATTTAATGTAATTGTCCAGACCATTCTAAAGCGGCTAAGAGGGGACTGGTGTGGTCCAGACCGCTCACTGGAAACGAGGCAGTAATGTAAAGGAAAGAATCCCAGTATGGATTAATGTGGTACTATGGGATTAGCTCAAGATTTAAAGGTTGTAGATCTGTGATGGCGTTTTAGACTCAGAAAGACTGAATCTGTGATCTCCTCTCAGTCAACTGCAAATATATTGTTTTTATTGTTTTATCAATTTTGTTGAGCAAAATCTGTAAAAAGCTCAAATTTTAGGTATTAACCTTTAAAGTCTCACTCCAACTTCATCTTTTGATCTTTTTTCAAATTATTCCCAGTGGTCGTTTTAATTATAATTATGTCATTTTCAGTCAAAATTAAAAATAAGACATAGTTTCTGCAGAGCGGCTGGAGTTTATTAAAAATTCACCTCTGGTGGGACTGTAGCGCAGAGCAACCCCCCTTGTTGTTGAGAGCTCTCTGTTTAGGCTCTCTCTTGCTACCTTACAGCCCCTCACAATGTCAAGCTAACATCACAAGTTTAGCAGAAATGGTGAGCAATGTTGGAGCGATCAGCATAAATTAGCTTTATTTCAAACCTGCTTTTTTCATCTGCTACAACAAAGAAATACTACATTGATACAATACTACAAATACAATAAAAAATAATACAGTTTTTAGCCTCTTTTTTTATATGTCTTTAAGGTCTTTTTGGGGAAAGTTTAGATATTTTTAATAGCTCATATGGAAAACACCACGAAATTATTGTGAGGCTTCATTTTCAGGACTTGTAAGTATTTGGGATTTTTGTGTCCAGATTGTTTCTATTCCAGATTTGCGTCCTCAGAAGAGAACACGCACATGTATTCTGACACAAAGTTATCTGGATGATGCAGCTCTGCCGTTTCCGGGGATTAACCAGACTTGTCAATTTCTATCCACTCTGTTTTGTTTTTTTCCTTTACCTTTTCCTCATTTTCTCTTTTTTTATGCTAGCAACTTCATTCGAGTGTGCGGACTGGGAGCTTAGAGACCTGTCTTCGGCTTTTGTCCCTCGGCGCTCAGGCAAACTTCTTCCATCCGGTGGGAAAAAATCTCCTTGCTTGACACTCATTTATGCAATTAGAATTGCTATGAAGTTATTCCTGACTGACCTTTTATCACTTTGCAGGAGAAAGGCACCACCCCACTCCACGTGGCAGCCAAGGCGGGGCAAATCTTACAAGCGGAGCTGCTGGTCGTGTACGGCGCAGATCCCGGAGCGCCTGACATTAATGGGCGCACGCCGATGGACTACGCTAGGTATAGTGAAACTAATGTGTAAAGATTAAAACCAGAGTAAATGGCTCTAAAATGGCAGATTTGTGTGTTGCAGGCAGGCGGGTCACATAGAATTAGCAGAACGTCTGGTAGAGTGTCAGTATGAACTGACTGACAGACTAGCCTTCTACCTGTGTGGCCGGCGTCCAGGTAAGTCGGATCCCTCTTTGGACGAATACCAGGGAACTCTACTTTCATCAAGTCACTTCTCTGATCTCTCCCCAGATCACAAAAATGGTCATTATATCATTCCTCAAATGGCAGACAGGTATGAATAGTTGTTTTTCTGTCTATGCGCTGGAAACATCTGTGGCTCGCTGCGGCCTCGTTTGCTAAAGCCTTAGTCACAGGGGGCTGACCCGGACGGTGCTGAGGGTTTTTGGGGTGTCCGGGCCTGTGGAGGGTCGTAGACAGGAGCGGTGTGTCTTACAGTTCTCTTGAGCCTCATATGGCCAACTCAAGGAACTCGTTGAAAATGAAGTGTTGTGCGTGTGTTAGGGGTGTGATGGATCACGGATTATCAGTGATCCATACGGATCACTAGCCACGGTTCGGCCCCACGTGTACGGCGGATCACATCCTTCCTCCCCTGCTGCCGCTGCTTACCTCGCGTGCATTATTATAATCAATTGTCTGTCAACACTGAACGCAGTTGGTGTCAAATTCATGAACTCTTTGTTTTAACAAGCGTCAAAGTTGCTTCTTGGTGACTATCCAAAAGTCTGTTAACCTGAAGCTCCCACCGCGTGTGGGAGGAGCTTCCATCAAAACTTTCTCTAACTCGTCCTGGGGGACACAGATACTGAGAGATTTATTTATGTTGAAGAGCTGAGGATCGATACATGTCTCCATGTTTGGGTTCAGATCTCTTATTGAGGAGCACCAACAGGGACAGCAGGCAGTATGGCAAGCCAAAAGGATCAAAAATCACCAGGAAAAGCTGTCATGGCAGCGCTTCACCTGCACATGTACTATGGATAATAATAATTATTTGAAACATTTAAATGCATGTTCAGCATTATTTTCTCTCAGTTCTTGTAGATTTGGTCTCCAGACGTGTAAATGTAATCTGAAACTACATGTTTTTACATTTTTGTTTATGTTCAAAGTTCAAACATGTGTGCATATTTATGCTTTGAAGTACTTCACATGTTTTCCCAAATACATGTTTTGAAACATAATTTTTTAAAAGTAATTTTAGGCTTTTATCTTCTTTTTTTTGTTTTGTTTTTTTACTTCT
Organism: Oryzias melastigma; assembly: GCF_002922805.2. Lineage (NCBI taxonomy): Eukaryota > Metazoa > Chordata > Actinopteri > Beloniformes > Adrianichthyidae > Oryzias > Oryzias melastigma. The sequence continues at coordinate 29,890,105 of NC_050524.1, read as the reverse complement.
TACTGATCCAAAAAATGATCGGAACCGTGACCCTAAAACAGTGACACGATCCGAACCGTGGGTTTTTGTGATCCGTTACACCCCTATTGTGTTATGGAGTATTTGTAAGACTTGTAATGGTGTCATACGATGCTCTTACATCACAGTCTAGTCGTTAGTAAGGTGCGAGTACCGGCCTCTCTTAGACTACCTCGTTTCCATTGAGCGGTCCAGTCTGGTTTGATCCAGTACTTTGAGTTTCCATTGTTAAATGGACCCATTAAACAGTTCTGACCCGTACCTCTTGAGGACCCCCATCGGTTGTTGGTCCATAGAAAAATAGAACGGGACAGCTGGAGCGGAGTTGCAGAAAGTGATGATGACATTAGAAAGCACCAATATAGCGCTAAGCTAGCGATTCCTTTTTCCTCTTGATGGCGGTATTATTCTTAACCAAACGCAATCTTCTTTCAAACAACATTAAATTCCTGTTATACACGATGTACCACACGTAAAGCAATACAAAGACGAGCTGCTGGATGACCTCCATTGTTGTTGCTTTTCTAGTCGTCGCGCTACAATGATGTAATGACATGCTAGCTAGCTACACCACGCATGCTCTGTGAAAACAAACTGCTCAGTGGAAACGAGGCTAAATGCTGCATGCATGGAGTGTAGGTAGTATGCAAGTGTCCATAGGATGAGCAACCAAACTATCATCTGATTGTCTAACTTCAAACAGTCAGGCTGTACGCATGGACTCTGTAATGATCAGAACTCACAGCCACCTTGTGCAGTCTGGAGAACTCATACGACCCGTATCCACCTGTAAGGGCAGGTGTGACTAAGGCTTAAGCTTTTTTATTTCTTAAAATAATGATGAGGATGTTTGGTGCTGTGTCTGTAAAAGTGTTCACAAAGTCACGCTTTGGATATCAAGTTTTTTTTAAACTTGATCATGAATTGAGATTTCCTTTCAACAAAATCCAGTTTAGTGTCACATTAGTCAAATCTGAGGAAAGTTTCAAAACAAACCCAACTGGGGAATTGAAAGCCTTGGACTCTCGCAGCCAAACCGATGCACCAAAGCAGCTGTGGACTCCAGTGGGTCTTTCCTCTCGGCTATAATCTCTCTCTACCTGCATCTTCTGATCTGGTGACCGGTTCCTTAGTGAGGACTGTTTTGATGTTGCTTTTCTGTCCTGTCTTGCAGTATGTTATTTCTCCTTTCTCTCTGTTTCTCCTCCTTCTCTCACTCGCTTTCTGTTCTCTCCATTTTGCTGCGCTTGGTGGAGCCAGAGCTCGTCCTAAGTGCCCAACACAGAGGTATCTCTACTTTCTTTGTTCCTAAAAGTAGCATCCTTTGTGTTTATAGCTCCTCCCTCCGCTGTACTGTTTTCTTCTTTTCTGTTTTAATTTTTTAGTACAATATTGATTTTATAATTAAAGAGAATATGACTGAATCCTAATTCTTCCCTATGCCTCCAATTGTAGGAGCATTTTAAGGACTAGAGTGTCAGAAATGGTTTTTTTAAGGGCTAACTCTCACTGCGGAGGGATGCGGCCCCATCCCCAAAAGAGTGTTCCTCGTTCCGCTGTGTTGCGGGGGAGAAGCACTTTTTCTCAAGCAGGTGTGCTCTGAAGCACAGAAGTTTACATTTAAATCTAAGGAAGGGCTTTTAGTTTTAGCAGGGCCTTTTTAAAGTTATAAAACCGATGTTATGTATTTACGTGCTGCTTCGTGTTAGCATAACTGACTGGCCACTATTGATGACATCATCGAGTGGGAGTGACGTCCAAATTGACGATTTTTTTTCCATTACTCTCCGTTTGGAGGGCTAAATGAAGGGGAAGAATTCAGATTCAGCCTTTATAAATGGGATCTCTTTTTTTTTTTACTGGCATCTAAAAGTTTCTGAAACTCGTGGCGATAATTTAACACACAGAAGTTATAAAATGATTTTCATTTCCTGTCTATGGTAGACACTCTCGAAAGGAAATGTTTCAATGAAATAGTTTCTTGAAAGCTATTTACTGCTGAAAAGGTCTCTCAGGTTTTGGTCAACATATTGCTGAAACCTTATGGTCTCTTATGGGGTCCATATGACCCGACCCATAAATTGATGTGTTGATCCCGCCCATGTCAAATGTGCACAGGATTTTATGTCTTCCACGGACACCAGTGAAGATAAAAAAATCCTTAAAAATGTTTTTTTCGTGGGGTCCAGATGACCCCACTTTTAATGTAAACAAGCCTAGGATAGCACGAGGGATATGCTACGTTCACACGCGGACAAGCGGCCACTTCTAATCAAAAGTCTGTAAATACTTGGATTTGCACATATAAGGCTTCCATATTCATAGCTATACAGGTTTCTACGACCGTTTTTGGGCTATACATCACATACCATAAAAACAAAGGACATTCAACCCCTCCCCTCTCGTGTTCCACGTAGGAAGTATCTACTGGCTCCAAGAAGTCAAAATCCCATAGAGTTCTATTAAGAAATATGTAATAGTTATTTTATTTGTCAGAATAACCATCCATGCTCTGATACATCCTTCTTAACACGTTCTTTCTAATCCAAACTTTAAAAATATTTTTTTTTATTGCAAGTTATAAACTGAAAAAGCATGTGATGCCTGCTGGCCCCACTTCAAACATTTGATTGACAACTTCTCCAACAAACTTACTCATGATTGCCGACAGTTACCCTAAAAGCGTGACTCAGACGACTCGGACCAATCACTGTGGTCATGCTCCAAAATGATGGCGCCCGAACCAGGAAACAATGGAGACAGATTTGGCCTGGAGAGGCATTTTCTTTGGGTGACGTCAACACCTCTCTGTCCATTGTTTCTACAGTCTATGCTTTTTGTACGAAACGCCCGGCCACTGAACAAGCGTTAAAAGTCAACCGGGTTGAACTTTAACCAATCTGAGACTTGGACTCAATAGTGACATATTGATGACGTCCCCTTTCATTCACAGAAGTGCCAACCATTTGAAAAAGGACAATGAAAGAGAAATTAGTAATCGCTGGAATTCTATGACTCCAGGATTTGATCATGTGTTGGAATAGAGCTATGAAAGAAAAACCTTTCACACCAAGACTCTTCCAAGTGTAGGTGTTGGACATGCGCTGGTATCGGTAGCACCTATCCAGTGTGAACTCCATGGGCTAAACACATTCAAGAAGGCACTTTTAGTGTTCTTGACTATTAGACAATATCAGAGGGCCTTCCGATATTGTAGTTGGGTTTAATATTCAACCCAACTACTTAATATCCAAATTTTCTCTTATTTAAGTTAGTCTTTATGGACAAATGGAGGTTTTCTTTTCCTTCTTTATCGTAGAGGGGCAGCAGTTCATTATCCGTCCACAGATTTATTTTTATACAAGCCTCCTTTAGGGGTCAAGATTCTGCAGAGATTCACTCAAATCGTTGGAAGTTTTACATTTTTTATTTGGTTTTTAACTGGTTTCTGAAGTCGTCCAGCTCATTTGACTTCCCACCTGCTTCCTCAGTAGCTCCTCTGTCAGGATCCAGCTCCAGCGCATGTTTTGAACCTGCCTTCTCATTGGTAGAGGACTTCCCCATTTCCTGTCCCACATCCCGCTTGTAGTTGATGTCTTTGCGCTTTTCTCCCGCTCTCCCTGACCCCACAACACTTACTGATTTGACTTTATGCTGCTCATGGTTCTGTTTTCTGTTTTCCTCCCAAAGTTTGGACCTCTCAGAGCTAGCGAAGGCTGCCAAGAAGAAGCTTCAAGCGGTGAGACGACTTTTCAGTCACTGGAAGTTGTGATCTTTCTCAAGATGGTGATGGATTAGGGTGGATTCAGTTTCAATAAAAGATTTAGAAGCTACAGTTTGTTCATCATTATCATTTGTTTTTTTATTTCATTCCCACTAAACAGTAAAACACGGATACCCTTTTTGTGACAGTGAAACGGAAAGAAGAAAATGTGTCATTTCTGCTCCTAATGCTTTAATACATTTACCCCTTTATTCTAGCGCATTTTTTTTTTACTTTTTTCTCATAAATTTCTATTTTTTCTCATAAAATGACATCTTTCTCTTATTCTACCATTTTAATCTCATATATTTTTACATTTTCTAAAAAAATTACAACTTTTTCTGTACATTCTTTACTTTTTCACTTACATTTGCTATATATTTCTCTTAAAATTATATTTTTCTTATAATTTTGACCCTTTATTTTAATACATTTTTGACTTTTTTCTAATAAAATTAAATGTTTTTCCCTCATTCTACCATTTTAATCTCATACATTTCTAAATTTTCTAATACATTTACAACTTTTTTTCCTGTACATTTTTTACTTTTTCACTTAAATTTGCAATTTTCTTCTTGTGAAATTCAAACTTTTATAATAATTTTGCTGCTTTTCTTATAAATTTATATTTTTTTCTTGTAAAATTAATTTTTTCCTTATTCTACCACTTTATTCTCACACATTTTTTAAATTTTCTGATAAATATACAACTTTTTTTCTTGTAAATTCTTTTATTTTTCACTTAAATTTGCAATATTTTTCATATGAAGTTACAAATTTTTAAAATGTATTTTACCACTTTTTTCTCTAACATTTTTAACTTTTTTCTCATCAATTTGCAACATTTTTCTCATAAAATTACAACTTTTTTCCCCAATTTTACCACCTTATTTTTACTTTTTTCTTATAAATCTATTTTTCTCATAACATTATGACTTTTATTATTATAATTTTATCACTGTATTCTTGGAAGTTTGTTATATCTTTTTCTGGTGGCCCAAATACTTTGTCTTACATTTTAGATTCTGTGTCCTCTGTTCTTATTTTCTATGTTTTTGTAGCCTTTCAAAGAAATCTAGAATAAACGCCGCGCTGTCGAGTGTGAGGCCTGATGATGTGGTGAAGTCATTGTTTGTGTTCCAGCTTAACAATCGGTTGTTTGAGGAGTTGGCGATGGACGTCTATGACGAGGTGGACCGCAGAGAGAACGATGCCGGTGAGCTGGAACTCTTCTCATTCATGGAGTTCAGCTTAAAACAATCCAGTAGAAACGATTCCACCCAGAAGAAAAAACCCTCCAAAGTGAGCCGGAGAGTGAACGCTAGAGGAAGACTGGAGTGGAGGAGGAGGAGAGTCAAACTCTCCTCCTCTGCTCTCTCCATTCCTCCTTTTTCTTCTCGGTCTTTCCTTCGGTAACAACCATTGTGCTTTTTGACAGAAGGCACCGCAGGTAAGCAGGAAGGATACACCCACACAAACACACACTCCAGCTGTGCACAGAGGGATTAGCTAAGAGCAAAACTATGATCTGGATTCAGATTTGACTTCCTGGATGTTGTCATGAGAGCGTGGGTGGAAAGAGTGGACGTTTGGACGTGTGTTTGGTCAAAATGACCTTCATTTGAAATGAAAAACAAACATCCGTTTTTAGTCTTGTGTATTGTTCCCTCTGTCTGTGTTTCCAGTGTGGTTGACGACACAGAACCACAGCACTCTGGTAACAGAACGAAGCGCCGTTCCTTTTCTGCCAGTCAACCCCGAATACTCCGCCACACGCAACCAGGTCAGTGCACGGCTCCGACTCTTCTCTTTGTGAAGGCATGTTTGCCTTCAACCTGCAGAAGGACTGATTCATTTTTTTTGTTTTAAAACCCTTAAGATGAGAAATAAAACAAACATTTAAGTCAGCTAAGAAGTATTTATGACAGCGGGGCGAGACAGAGCTTGAAATCGGTGCTGGATGGGCTTCAGCTGTTAGACACAGCTACCCCTCCGAGCCCCCCCCCCCTACTACTAACTGTGCTGGGGAGTCAAAATGCCACATGGCCACTTGCACGGCTCCTCCACATGTGTGCGGCTCTTTGGCGTAAACACTGACTTCTGACTTTGAAATGGAGCGTGCACACCCGGAAACACGTAGCCGCGGTTTCTTTGGCCCCGTTCAGTCGACCGCTGTGGTTGGGAGATGTACTGTTCATGCTGGAAGAGCAGCAGGGAATAAAATAACTCCTCTTTTTCTCTGTTTGTCCTGAAAATGTACGGAAACCCGTTTCCCCCTGTGGAGCAGATTACTTTAAGCCTAATGTAAGCCTAACTTTAAGCCTAAGGTATAATAAATGAGTAGCTTGTGCTATGAGCAGCACATGCTAGCCGAGCTGCTGACTGTGAGCCGTCCTCTGCAGACTTCTTGTTATGCATCTGTTTTAAACTTTACTAAGTGCTGGTTTTGTTCATCACTCAGGGACGTCAGAAACTGGCCCGATTCAACGCCCGGGAGTTTGCCACGCTCATCATCGACATTCTGAGCGACGCCAAACGGAGGCAGCAGGGCAAGGGTCTGAGTCCTACTGGTGAGACGGGCTCACTGACAGATCACCTGTCAATGTCATGTGACTTGATGCTGTGCTACCGGAGATGTGACTGGCAAAAAAACAAAAAAGAGAGATGTGACCGGCAGCATGGAATAGCACACACTCTTCAAATTACCTTAACTCTGCAATCATTTGCACAATTAACTTAAGTGCAGCCGACTTTGGCATAAAACTGATTTTTTTTCTGCATCAGAATCGGTGGGTTTATGTTAATTGTGTAAATACTTAACTTATGTAAAGTATTGCATGCTACCGCAAACTGGGTTTTTGGTATCAGAATCGGTGGGTTAATCGTGTTAACGCTTAACTTATTTAAAGTTTTTTCACGTTAGCGTAAAACTGCGTTTTTGCGTCAGAATCTGTGGGTTTATGTTAATTGCATAAACACTTAACTTATTTAAAGTATTTTCATGTTGGCGTAAAACTGCGTTTTTTGGTATCAGAATCGATGGGTTAATTGTGTTAACACTTTACTACTGTGAAGTATTGTGTGTTTGCGTAAAACTGTTTTTTTGTGTGTCTGAATCGGTGGTTTTACGTTAATTGCATAGACGATTTACTCCCAGTAAGTGTTGTATATCAGCACAAAGCTGCTTTCCTCAACTTCCAAAACCTGTTAGCATTACATTGATTGTGTAAAGGATGAAAGAGTTATGTTAATTCAAAGAATGTGAAGCTAAAGCTCTAGTGTTCACGATTGAACCTGATTGTAGTTTAGACATCAAAAGACGGCATCAAAGCAGAACAACAGGAAGTCACCCCTAATGATATCGACTGATTGGAGGATGATAAACAGTTTCATCACAAGAAGGAAAAACTTTTAGGATCTCATTAAACATCCAATGCCAATTTTCCTTAAACTGAAGATCCACACTAGAGACAATTCGATTTTTTTCACTGAACTTTTTTCTTTTTCAGACCCGTTGGACCTGGGCATCGATGATGATCAGCACGACTACGACAGTGTAGCCTCTGATGAAGATACAGACAGCGAGCTCACCACCCAGAACAACAACAACACGCAACGCAGCAACCGTGCAAAGGTACAGACCCAGACTTGAGCTTCTGTTTCAATGCTGCCACCATTGTTATTTTAATCTCTTACTAGTTATCATCTCCAGTTGTCAATCAGACAATTAATGCAAAATTCCAGTCCCTGTGAATCCTCCCCTGAAAGACTACCTTTCCCAGAATGCTTTGTGGGATGGAGCCACAGTCAGGACTGCCACATAGCTCCTGACTGACATCATCAGCTATTCCGAGTCCTCCTCAAAGAGCCTTTGTTCCTTCTGTGAGAGTTTGTGTAATTTGCAGCGAGAGGAAAAAGAGATGAAATGAAACCAAAAAAGGCTTTGAGAGTTCTGCTCAAAGACAAGCTAACGAATGAACGACCGTCTTTTGCCTGTGGAGCAGTTCAAAAGCAACGTTTTCAAATGTGAAGAATGCAGGGATTTGGTTGTAAATGGTGGAGTTAAACAAACTAGTCCATGAAAGACAGTTGAGCAGTCTGAGCGTCCTTCAGGGTGACAGGAAGTGGGGGAGGAGGGGGCTCTGACAGCAAGAACCAAAGCTCCACTGTCTTCATGGGACCCTCGTCCTCTCACTCAGCTGGAGGCTTAGTTTACCCAGAACTCCTTGCAGCATGTCCTCACTTTACTCTGCTCCACGTTGTCCCGTCCACCTGTTTGTCCCCCGTTGACCTGCAGAGCATGGACTCGTCCGACTTGTCCGACGGCCCCATCACCCTGCAGGAGTACCTGGAGGTGAAGAAAGCTCTGGCCTCCTCAGAAGCCAAGGTGCAACAGCTGATGAAGGTCAACAACAACTTGAGCGAGGAGCTCCGGCGCCTTCAGAAGGAGGTACGGGGAAGGACCAGGAGACACGAGGGAGAGGCTGTGATGGAGAAAACAATCATTTGAATCCATTTGATCATTTTCAAGCTGTTTTTTGTATTTATTTTAGGTTAAAAAAGTTATTTTTAAGCATAAGAGTTTAACCACTTTATTAGTAAAAGTTCAATTTTAAAGCAATAATTATGTGAAATTAAATCTTTGATTGATTTTTAGAATAGAAATTGAAAAATAAACACCATAATGTTACAAAAGGGTAACCAAACCCCAAATCAACTTTTTTGTCTGCTGACCTCTATAAATGGGGCTTTAAAAGTGCCGTCTGCTGGTCATTGCCAAATTGTTTGGAAAATATAGTCTAAAACAGTCTGTGTGGTGCCCCCTACAGGTTGTAAAGAGGTATTACAGTTGAATTTTGTGATTGGTCAAACCATTTAAGTTTCAGAAGTCTGCCGTCATGATCTGCAGCTCCTGTAATGATAACAGTCCAGCCCCCAAGCCCCGCCTCTCTGACTGAATTATTAAATTTCACTTGTGGGCGGAGTCAGCCTCCAACCTCCCTGTTTGGTTACGCTTTAAATAAAATCCCTCAAAATTAGGCTTTTCACAGCAATAATTTGGTTAAAAAACTGTGATTAAATTGATGGATTAATAAAAGGTCACGATGAATTAATCGCACAAAAATGAATCGCATAAACATTAGAAGCAGAATAACAAATGAGAAACTCTGAGACAGAATGAGAGCAATGAGGAGAGCATTTATTACATGGATATTTTATTAGAAATATGTCATTTTTATAATCCTTTCTGGGGGAGTTTTTTATGAAACCTAAAGTGTTGCTGTGTGAATCTGAGAGGCTGCAAACACGCTTTTCTCATCATGTCTGACGTTGTGGTTCATCTCATTTGTCCCTCATCTTTTACTGTGACCATTCATCTGTGTTTTTCTCTGAGAATTCAGGAAAAAAGATCAGAAACTAACATTAAGGTGCTGCATATGTGTAAAGTCAAATTTGGAAAGTAGAAAAACAAGCCAAACCGTGTCTGTAAGGAGCAGCAGCAGCAGCAGCAGCAGCAGCAGCAGCAGCAGCAGCAGCAGCAGCAGCATTATTCTGCATCTCCTCATAGTGTTTTCATTCCCCTACTGACTGTGTGGAAATCCCTGTTTTCTTATGACTGTGAGGTCTTTCAGGCATGTTTTTGACCATTCAGTTTATGCCCCCCCATTCCTACAACCTCCCCATGTTCCTCCCTCCATCCCTCCCTCCCTCCATCTTGTCACCCCCCCTTGCCTTCTTATAGATTACCCGGATGCAGACAGAGAACAGTGTGCTGCGGGGGTGCCAGCAGGCTGGGGGGGCAGCTGGCCATGGGGCAGGAGGAGGTGGAGGGGGAGGACACTGGCCGGGGGGTGGAAAGCAAGTGGGCGGAGGAGGCTCTGCCGGGCCGGGGATGGACGCCCCATCGCTCTCCGTGCCCCCCTCGGCCGCCCCTCACTCCCACCCCCACTGGAGGGAGCGCCAGGCCTACTCCATGTTCGAGCCAGGGGCCGTTCCCGGCCCCACGGCCCATGGCCCCCCAGCCCTGGACTCCCTGGCAGCCCGCCTGCAGCCCCTCAACTCAGCTAGCGTAAGTTAGAGCCCCGCCCCCTCCGGATGCTTTTCCACTTCCCGTTTCTCTTCCCGATCGACCGTCGTCGGCCGAGGTGATGCGTGGAAATCCTCCCTTTCTCCGTCACCTGCTGCTTCCATTTGTTGTGCACAGCACCCCCTCTGCCCCTCCATAGAGGGTGCAGTGCACAAACATGACCACAAGGGGGCGAATGGGGGGTGGAATGTTTTCTCTGCCTGCTGGTTTCTCACAGCTCCTCTCTTCCTGCACCCTCCATAACACGGCCCCTACTGCTGCTTCACCTCAACTCACATCAGAGCATGCTCTCATCTCCACTGCAGTTTCTCCACTAAAACAACAACTGCAGCTCTGTTTAGGGGTTTCTGATCAGTATTTAGTCAGGGGGATAACTCAGTGTCTGACCGTCTGTTCACACCTGTTTGTCTTTGTGTGTCCGCCTTGGCCTTCTCGCTCTCTGCAGTGCGACCGTGCATCCTCTGGATGTAAGCATTCTGTCTGTCACTGCTTTGTTCACCGCTTCATCTGAGGAGGTTTAGCCCATTTTAGATGCTTGAAATCAGCATAAATGAGTGATTAGCTCTTAGGTTAGTAGTAGTCAAATAATCACCAGTGTAGTTAGAGCTGGTTTGTTGGATGATAAGTGGCGCTCAGGATGTGCTGATGTGAGAGCTGCTCTTATGATCTGGTGCTTCCTCCTCCTGTTTCTTTCTGTTTTTGATCCTTTCTTTGATTTTAGCTTGGTAGTCACCTCTGTTCTGTGTCCACTCTTCATCCTTGTTTTCCTCCGTCTTCCCAGGTGAGAAAAGGTGTCACGGGGGGTCCAGGCACCTATGGAGGCCAACCTCTGTCCGGTTCCATAGAGGTGGGCAGATACATGGTGAGCTGACGTTTAGGGATTTTCAAACTCAATTTACCTTACCAGACACAGAGTCTGGCTGAGGCTGGGCTGTATGAGGTTCCATTTGTGCCAAAAACATGTTTTTGTGTCCACTGTCTAGGTCTTTGGTCCATTGTCTACAGAACAAGTTTATTGAACATATATTGGACGTCTCTGAATATTGTCTTTTGGCTTCTTAGAGCCAGCGGGTACTTCCTGTTTGGAACCCAAAGGAGTCACTCAGTCCACTTCTCACATACAGTCAATGGTTATTTTCTTAAAGTGGACAGATACTTGTTGGATTTTTTATGTTACTCTTCATCTTTAGTTGTAGTTCTTGTTTATTGATGGCTCTTCATGCTTTTATTTTGTAAAACTGCCGTGGAACTCCAGGCCTCGAGGGCTTGTGCTCCAACAAACTTTGCCCTATAGCCCAAACACACCTGAGAAAGGTAATCACAGCAGGATGCTGGCTGTCGAGGCCTGCAGTTCAAACCCCCCATCATGTTAACACTATCATGTTTCAGTTTGTCAGCAGTGAAGAAAATCTCTTTCTTGGAAACACTGTTGTGGTAGAATGAGCATGACTGAGCAGTTCATTCTCCCGAGGGACACTGAAGGTCACGTGTAGAGCTCCTCATGGGGATGCTCTTCAGCCTCTGAGGAGACTTTGACGAGAAAACAACACCGTTTTTCTGTCGCTTATCTTGCTCTAAATACAGCAGATGTTGGATCTGGATCGACTTTGATCTCCTCTGATGATTATATCTGCAGGTGCCTAAACCAGAGAAGCATGGCAGTGGCACCGACAGCGACTACGACAACACGCACACGTACGACCCATCATTAAGGTCAGTATCCTCACACCTAATGGGATTTGTGCCGCGGGGGCGTCTACTTTCAGTGTACAGATCCTGTCAGAGGTGTTATTGATCGGTGGGTGGAGTCCAAAACCAACACAAAGGAGAAGTTGATTGTTGTGGTTTATTCTCCTCCTGAACTTTACCATATTTTTCCCTATATGTATAAGACAAGAATTAGAAAAGTCAGCTAATTTTATTCTTAGTGGGTCACAGAGGGACAGAAGTACCGCTGACAGCAGCCATCCTTCAGCTCCTGACTGGCCCTCTCTTTCTTGTGCTCGGTTTCTTAAAATAATACCAAAAAGTCCACCAGGGGGCGCTTCAAGTGAGCTTGAAATTGAAATGTAAGGATGCCGTTGTGAAAACATCATCAATTTTTACCAGACCAATACGTTTTTAGCCTAAATGCCAAAAAACATAGTTGCGGGGTACAGCACGAACACGGTGTGCACTTTCTTTGCTGCTTTTCTGCACGCAGCGGGGAGGGTCTCCTCACATGCTCTCACCAGATACTCCGCTGACAGAGCGGCCGTGAACAAACATTCACTAGATGTGTCTGTGTTTTCTAAAGTAGACACAGACAGTGCACTGTTTCTAATGTAACAAAAACATGGATTTTAAGGTGCTAACAGTAGTAACCGGTCCAAACACCGCACTAAAATACACCAGATTCTAATGTCTGACCATCCAAATGAGAAGTCTAGCGGCGTTATTGATCCAACAGGTGTGTATTCTAGTGGTCCACAGGTGACTAAAGTGTTGATTATCAAAGATAAGTCCAGGAAATTTTAATAATTAAATTAAATAATTTTCATTATTTTTAATTATTTTAATGTTGGATAGGGTGTTAAATTAACAAATTGTGTTGTAAATTGGTTAAAAAAAAGTTTTTTTAAGAAAATCTAAAGATATAGTTGTTTTAAAATAGCTATCTATCATAGATTATAAGGTAATGTATAGATTACTACCATGAATGCCATATCGAGATACTATCGGTATCGTGAGTCATGTATCAGGAATCACATCGTATCGGGAGTTACCCTGAGATTCCCAGCCCCAGTATGGATACACAAGTTCAGCTTCCGGCTACAGTTATGACATTTCCACTTCGGGCTAATGAGTGCAAGGCTGTTTGGGCTCCATATTTCCTGCTAGCAGGTCGTTTAAGAATCTGTGTTTAACTTCTGTAAATGTAGCACGAACAATGATTGGAGAGGGTTTGAAGTGTTCTGTCTGTGTTTCTAAAGTATGGGTCGCAGCAGTGAGGAAGAAGGTCGCGGTGAGTCTGAGGACGGAGGGGGTGGGGAGGGGGGAGAGCCGGACCCCACCCTGCCCTGCACTGAGGATGTCATACTGAAGACCGAGCAGGTGACCAAGAACATCCAGGAGCTCCTCCGAGCGGCACAGGAGTTCAAACACGACAGGTAGGAGAGTGACGAGCCACGCCCACACCGACGGAGTTTCTGGAACCAGACGAGACTAAAGAAGTCAAATCTTTCTGCAGTTTTGTCCCGTGTTCTGAGAAGATCCACTCTGCAGTCACGGAGATGGCCTCCCTCTTTCCTAAAGTAAGTTTTTTTTTCCTTTATTGATATTCTTTTCTAAAAGTGGGAGGAGCTAACTCCTCCCCTGTGTGCAGCGGCCGGCTCTGGATGCGGTCCACTGCTCGCTGCGCCTGCTGGCCTCCAGCGCCTCGCGGCTGCAGGTGGAGTGTCGCAAGGCGGTGCCGTCGGAGTCCGGCGCGCCGGCGGTGGACTACCAGCTCCTCACGCAGCAGGTCATCCAGTGCGCCTACGACATAGCCAAGGCCGCCAAGCAGCTGGTCACCATCACCACCCGGGAGAAGAAGCAGTGACGGAGAGAAAGAGGCGGAGAGGGCGGAGCATCCAGGTCAGGCCAAAGGACAGATGCATGAAAAATAACCTGACGAAATGACTTTTTTTCAAAATAAAAACACTACAATGGACAGGAAAGAGAAAGCTCGCCACGTGGAAGTGAGAGTGGGATTATGGGAGTTACAGCCTGCAGCCACCTCAGTCGGAATGTATGAATAGCCGCTGAAACTGAGGGGGTACAGGAAGACCCACGCTGGGAGATGTACAGTGACCCGGACTCTGCAACGTTACCACTTTATTTATTCTCTGCGTCTCCTCCTCTCCTCTGGCGGTCTCTGCCCCCCGCCCCGCCCCGCCCCGACAGCTTCAACGGGGAGCATGACCCGGCATGTTTCCGTTCCTTCTCTCCTTTCCGTTTGCAGATCAGGTTTTTGAAGACAAACTTTTTTTGTTTTTACTGACTCAAACACTTAACACTGGAATAATTGTGAATTATTGTTAATGTCTGTTTTTTTTGTATTGATAATTTTACTCTTGATTTAAGTGTTAATATATGTTTGGTTGAAATGGTTCCGAGCAGGAGGGGTGCAGCAGACCCACTCTGAGTTCTTAAACCTCCATCGTGTGGATGTGTCGGAGGCCAACTCTTGCCAAAGGAGAGTCGATGCTGGTTGGATCCTTCATGCTATCCCTCTTTTCTTTTTTTTACTTGATTACTCTTAAAAATGTGTGGAATCATCTCAGGATCTCACGATCTTTGTCGGTGCCAAGTAGAGGAACGACGGACGGTCCAGTTTTTCGCATGAGGCTCCGCCCCTCCATTTACACAGCAGCCATCCTTTAGCGTGCATGCTAGTGGCAGACAGGCGCAGGTACTTTTTTTTCTGGGCATAAACACTACAAAGCTTTATACACAAATACTAGTTTGTCTTTAAGGCTGTCCACACTGAACTCCACCAACAGGGGGCACCAATGGGAACAAATCTCCCCGCATCGCTTTTAACCCTCGTGGTCGTACTGTGCCAAACAAATATGGCGGTTTGGTCCAAGGAGCCTTTTTTCCAGCTTTCATGATTGTCTTCCTCCTCTCCAGGTTGAACTTGAACTGTTTCCATGTTTCTGGAAGTGCTTGTGGTTTCAGGATGGGATCACAGCGGCTGCGCCTCGGAATGTGCTGCCTTTTAGCAAGGCACTCTTACTGTTAACCCCTTAACGCCTGAGTTTATTCCCAGCTATGAAAAACGATATTCACTCGTGGTTTTGCTTTTAAGTAAATGCTACTTTTAGGTAATTTTATAGCTTTGTCGCATATTTGAGACAACTGGCATTAAGGGGTTAAAGTTTTCTTTTTTGATTTTTTTTCTGTAGTGACTTAATGCTCATTTCTGTGGGGATTTCACAGTAAAATAACATCTCCTGACTGACGAACACACAACCAGAACTCATAAAACTGTTAAGATTAGAGCCATATATATATGAACAAACTTGTTTTTTTCTTCCTATATTTGTGTCTTTATTGGCCTCTAAGGGGGGGCTGTGATGGCTGGTCACCAGGTTTCAGGTGTTACTCTACGATGTCCCCTCCCCCTTCTGTGTACATTTTCTTTCTGGAATCCAAGCTTGTCGGAGGAGGAGGAGCCACAGGACGGACAGCGTTGTGGTCTTTGTTGCACTATTTTCAAACACTAGCCCATTAAAGTATGTGCAAGTACGTTTTGATATGTGGGACACGGGATGGGATTGTGTGGGGATAGACCTGAAGCACACTTTAGTTTAGGACTAGAATCATCTCAACAGAAGGGCGGGACGGAGGCCGAACACGCACATGGCCTCTCCTCCCTCCAGCTAGCGAACACTACGTAGGGTGCTCGTACATGTGGGACGCTTCCATCCGCTCGTCGACTTTCTACGGTTCAGCGTTTAGACACACCCTAAGCTTATCAGTTCGACCAATCCACGTGCAAGTTACAAAAAATGCTGCCAGTTCTCCCAAACCCCGCCCCTCTTTGGTTATGTCAAAGCAAAGGGGCGTGGCCTGTGCTGATGGGTGTCCCTGTGATTTTTTTTTTTTTTTTTTT
>NC_050524.1:29870631-29874523 GCF_002922805.2 Oryzias melastigma | reverse complement strand
ACTCATAAGCTGTACATTTGTAATAAAATAAACAATTTAATTGTCTTAAGGCTCACTTTTGTTCTTCAAATGTTCATTTTCTACAACAGTGATTCTGTTTTGACAGAAGCCTCAGTACCATTCAGAAAAAGTAGTTCAGCCTCTTGACCTTTGACCTTAGATTCTGTTAAACCACCAGAAACTGGAGGATTTGGACACAAAGAACCACAACTTACCTGCAGCTAGTTTGTCCAAAAGAGAACACGACCCGTTCTACACTGCTTTATGTATCATCTGAAATGATTAAGAGTTCAATAAAAAGTCTGTTTACTTTGCAGTTCAAAAAGCAGATTCTTTTAACAACAACTGCAGCAGTTTTTAAAAGATTTTAAATTGTTTCTTTTAAAAAAAGAGGTCACATGTTTCACAATAAAAAACAACAGTACACTGCTTACAACAGCAATGCGTTCCACTGTAGCCCTCTACAGGTAAAAACAACACATTTGGCTGAAAAATGTTTTGGAGTTTGTAAGAAAATGGCTCCTGGAGCTGCAGCACATGGAATAAAAGATATCACTGTTTTCTACTGTTGTCCTTCTAATACAATAAACACATGCAACAACATCCTTCCACATCATCGGTAGAAAAACATGATAAACCCAGAAACACTTCACCATTTTCATTTTTCTCTTCCAGTTACAGCAAATATCCAGAAATCTATCAGAGGAAGCGGGGTACAGGACTCTCTCTGGACCATCTGGGTCTACGGGTCTTCATCTGAGCTGGAGGAGCTCGGTAGCAGAACACATTCCTGCCTTCTTCCCCTTTTTCGTCTCACTTTCCCATTCCTCAGCCTCCTGCGGATCACATCTGGAGGACGAGAGGATGGAACGATTTAGGTCAGGGTGTCGAACTCAATCGCACAGGGGGGCAAAATCCAAAACACATCGTAGGTCGCGGGCCGAACAGAATAAACATTTATTGAATACAATTATGAACTAGATATGTAGCATTACCTGCAATAATGTTAGTATGAATGCTGTAAGCTGAATTTGACCACTGAAGATGCTAGTGCTGATAGCTGAAAATGCTGAAATTGATAGCTAAAAACACTGACAGCTGAAAATGCTAAAGCTGAAATCACTGAAACTGATTGTTTAAAAAGATGAAGCTAATAGCTGATATCAATGAAGCTGATAGCTGAAATCACTGAAAGCGATAGCTAAAAACACTGAAGCTGAAAGCTGATAGCTGAAAATGCTAAAACAGAAATCACCGAAGCTGATAGCTGAAAATGCTGAAGCTGATAGCTGAAAATGCTGAGGCTGATAGCCAGCTAAATGTTACCTATATGCCAAATTAGCCTAAAAAAAAATAGGCCAGCCAAAACAGCTAACATGTAGCTGAAAAAATAGCTAAACTCCAAAACAGCCTAGAAAAATATATATAAAAAGCCTAATTTAGCAACAAACAGCTAGCATGTAGCTGAAACGGTGGCTAAACTCCAAAATAGCCTAAAAAATCTTAGTAAATGCCAAAATAATCCAAAAAGCTAGCAGAATGCCAATTTTTAAAACTTTAAAACTATAACTTTTTAACTTAATTCTGAACAATAAAAAGGCAGGAATATTATTTCAGAATAAATCAACTTAAACCTTAATTAACTTTCAATATTTTACTCTCCATAAAAAACATTTTGTCAAAATTATACAAGTAAGAAATAAGTGTAAGATAACATCTTGCCATTAACAATAAAAGGATCTGGGGGGCCGGATTCGGCCCCCGGGCTTTAACTTTGACACGTGCTTTAGGCAAAGAAAAACGAAAATGGCTTGACGTTACACGCTCACCGGCGCACCCACCTGCCACGCTGTCGTAGTCCCGCTGCGGGTCGTGCCAGTACAGGCTGGGCGTGGTCCTCCAGTGGCGGTACAGGCGAGTGTGCAGCACCGACAGCGTGAGGAGAATCAGCAGGAAGCCCAGCGCTCCCGCTGCCCACACGGCCTCGTCCGTCCTCGGAGTCCTCGGCGAGCCTCTGTTCCCAGCTGCAGGACGTTTACCTGAGGCGCAGGGTTTACCTTCCTCACAGACGCCACAGTTTGAGTCATCAACCTGCTGCAGGTTTGGATGTTTCTGGGATTTTGAGACAGACTCAACCCTAATAGTCTCACTTCTGTGGTGAGGAAGCGTGGTGCTGAGCCTTTGCTTGTCCCCCACTTCTCTTTCTTTCACCTCATTCACATTTGCCGGTCCACCTAACTTCTTCTTCTGCGCTTTATGTTTTGCAGCCTCCATGATTTTCAGGATGGCTGCGTTTGGTCTTTGCTCACTGTCTGCAGAATGTTTTCCAGCAGACCCGTCACTGCGAGCGAGCTTCTGTGCTTCCATCTTTGCCATCCGAAAACTCCCCAAACCTGACGAGTTAGCTGGTGGTGTAACCCTCATGGAGGTTTGTTTGATGTCTTCAGAATCAAGACCTCGTCTTGAGGAGGAAAGAGCAAGAAGGGAATCTGCTGATGATCCGAGGGAGCTGCTACCTCCTCTGGAGTCTTGGAGCGTTTTATTGGTCGGATTTTGGTCGGCTTTTCCCGAAGTGTTTGAGTCACTCTCCCGTCTTTTTCTGATGGCAGTTCTCGTTTTCCTGACATTGACCCGAGGAGCTCCTCTCAGCAAAGAGGAGATGGTCTGCACACAGCACTCCTTCAGAGAACCCTGAGGAGTCATTTGCCATCATTACTCGAGTCTATCTATGGTAATCATGACATTCAATAACATCAGGATCCAAACCTTCGTCTTTAGTTGTTGCCGGTGCGACGCCGCTGGACCAATCAGCAGGAGGTCGTATTTCTGGGTCCCACCATCAGACTCCTCTCTTCTGGAGTTTGTGGTTTCCAGCCATTCGCAGACGTCCAGAGAGGCAGCACTCATTAGTTCCAGAGTGCGACCCCACGACACCACGGCTATAGGCTGAGATCAGGACAAACGGTGAACACTACATGTAACAACTATCAAACCGTGTTGATAACACAAATCCTAGTTCACGCATGTCTCACCCTGAGTCTGCTGAGCTGTGGGTGTGGTGTGAGGATGTAGTCTGGCAGACAGGAGTGTGCCAGTCCAGAAAGGAGACGACGCTCTCGGGGTTGTGCACAAGGATGGTAAAGCAAAACCGCAGCTCCGTGCTGCAGAAGAACAGTTCGGTTTGCATAAATTATGTTTTTTCCAACAGTTATCACAAGGTTTCTGCTGAAATTATGCTAAATAATCTTCAAATTGAACTGAGACCCCTGTAAAGCAGGGGTCTCAAACTGTCAATATTTAAGTCGATATTTTGCGGCCTCCACCTTAATATGAAAGTTCAAAGTCTATTATATGGATAGGAGTGAGTCCATCAGAGGAACAGATCATGCTAGATGTTTGGACACGGTAAAAGATCCTGAGGTTGGAGCTACCAGGGAAGAGGCCTAGAAGAAGACTAAAGATGAGGTTCATAGATGTAGTCAAAGAGGACATGAGGGTGTATGGCGTGAGCAAGGAGGATTCTGAAGATAGGATTGGATGGAAGCCGATGATTTGCTGTGTTGACCCCTAAAGAAGGCAGCCAAAAGACAAAGACGATACAAGAGAAGAAACCAGGAGAGGCTGGGAAGAGAAATCCATGACCAGTTTGAAGTAAATACTTTGGTGTCTCCATCCAACCCATGACATATTTGATATTCTGGGTTGTAACGTTAATGGGTCAATATTTGACAGTGAAGTGATCTGGCTTTAACTTTAAAGGCCGGTCCTGTCTCCCCCACCCTTAGTACACACAGACATAAAACGACTAGTGTTTGCAGTCTGCTGTCCCAACCTGTTTGGAATGAAAGAAGACAAACAATATTCCATCCTGCAGAACTTACATACAAGTTAT
>NC_050524.1:29863100-29870568 GCF_002922805.2 Oryzias melastigma | reverse complement strand
AAAAAAAAAAAAAAAAAAGTGCTATAGTTAATGTGACATAATCCTACGGCTATAACCGAACTACAGAGTACACGACTTACCTGCTAGGAATGGCGTGATTGTAGGATATAGGTTCATCCATGCAGATTTTCCTGGCTGGCTAAGAAAACAATTAAATGAATATATAATTTTGACCTAATAAATATGTTATGATGTTTGGCAAAAAATGGGGGAAACAAAGACGAGTGAGGAAGTCAAATATAGAAGCATTTAAAAGAAAAAATCCATACATTGTTGTATTGTTCTATACTCTAGCAACCTATTTTTAAGGGTTTACGACCATGTTTGAGAGTGCAGAATTATTTACTCACCTCCGGGTTATACACAGTTTCAATACTTGGGAGTCTCTGCAGATAAAAAAACAGACAAGCACAACTGTGAAGATACACAGATGGCAACATTTTGCTTAAAAAGAAGTGATTAGAGCTTCTTTTAGTAGATTGATTACATGAGGGGCTCCACAGGCAAAGAAATCCTTTAAACATGTTCCATTGGCTGTATATACGAACTGGACTGACTGAGTGATGTCACCCATTAATAATAGTTTATTTCCAGCTCCAACCAAATGAGATCAACTCAGTTGTGTTTTTTTTTTTTTTTTGCAATATGGGCACTGCCACATTAGAACCAGAGAACAGTAAAAACATTGATTGGCCCAAATTGGTCTAAGTCAACGTTTCTATGGCAACCACTCAGGCCAATCAGGAGTGAACTTAGTGGAAGTCCACAGCCTAAAACTGAAAAACAGGCTCAGGAGAATTTGTCAATCAAACGCTTCTAATGTTCGATATGAGACTGTATACTTTTATTGAGGCATCTGATTGGCCAGTTTATACCTTGAATAAGTTCAACTACAAACAAAATATGAAAAAAATTATATATATATATGGTATGTATGTATGTATGTATTTTTCTTTTTTTTAAAGGAAGGGAGGTGTTAATGCGGGACTGCCTTCAAACTCAGTCACAGAGTCACAGAAACACCCCGGTAACGGCTGTCGTCAAGAAACACCCCGGGAGTGAGATTGAAACCCCAGATGACGAGGAAATATTTGAAGAAAACTAATAAACCAGACATAGAGACATAATTACCGACGTTATTATAGAACTATTCCCAGGTTTCCATACGTTGTTGTAAGTAACGTATACACAGACACCGCTCCATGTCAGGGTTAAAACATTAGCTGGTAGCTCCTCCCACACGCAGCCAAGGCATCAAGCTCAGGAACACATTTTTTGACAGGCGATGAGCAGCACATTTGTGTTTGGTGTAATGCACCCTTATGCTACATTTATGCTACATTCACGCTAGGGATGTGACTTTTATGGTTCTAACACTACACTGTCGATACCTGATTCTAGTGCATGTCCATCTGCTACAGTTGGAAGAGGTTTGGTGCCAAATGCCAAAGTGGTGTAAATCTTATAAATTTTGCTCCAGGGTTTTTCTTTCACAGCTCTACTCTGATGTAGAAAAGACTTGCGGTTATATAAATCTGGTGTGGTGCGAACTGTAATTAATCCTTTTTACTTCGTAATCAGCATGCTAGCATGCTACAGAGGAACTCTCTAGCTTGCTTCAGAGGAGCTCACTAGCTCGCTACAGAAGAGCTTGCTAACTTGCTACAGAGGAGCTCACCAGCTCGCTACAGAGGGGCTTACTAGCATGCTCTAGAAGAGCTCACTAGCATTCTACAGTGGAGCTAGCTCGCTACAGTGGAGCTCACTAGCATTCTACAGTTGAGCTAGCTCTCTACAGAAGAGCCCGCTAGCTCGCTACAGCGGAGCTCGCTAGAATGCTATGGAGAAGCTAATTTTCAACAGAAAGGCTTGCAACAGCGAAATTTGCTAGCATGCTAGAGCAGAACTTGCTAGCATGCAGCAGTGGAGCTTGCTAGCATTCTACAGTGGAGCTAGCTCTCTACAGAAGAGCTCACTAGCTCGTTACAGTACAGCTTGCTAGCATGCTACAGAAGAACCTCACTAGCATTCTACAGTGGAGCTAGTTTTCTATAGTGGAGCTCACTAGCGCACTAACTTGCTACAACAGAGCTTGCTAGCATGCTACAGAAGAGCTCACCAACCCCCTCCAGAGGAGCTCGCTAGCATGCTACAATTGAGCTAGCTTTCTACAGAAGAGATCACTAGCTTGCTAATGAGGAGCTCGCTAGCTTGATAGCACGCTGCAGTGAAGCTCAACACGCTACGCTGTCCACCTGGGGGGCTCGCTACCGTAGTGAGCTAACCCACTGAGTCCCAACCTAAGCCAATCTGAGCAGACACAGGTGGGGCCACCACAGAAACTGCTGACAAACCCAATCAGGGTCCACATTTTCTGCCCACTTTTAAACCGTCTAGGGTCAATTTGGTCTTGCTGTCTGGGATATCTACACATTCCTTAAGATCAGGTTCTCCAAGTTTCGCCAGAACCTGAAGGGAGGCCACAGTTTCTGTCGTTACACATTTGAAAAGCTCCATCACCACCCACTTATATAAATAAATCTTAGAACTATTTTTATTGATTGTATTCCAGCTAACAATGACTTCAGTTTTGCTTTTTTCTATATTTTTCATTGCATCTTTGGACATGATATTTTCTTGGTGGATTTAACTGGTTATTTTTTGACTATTTGTTGTGGGTTATTAAGTCGGTAAACACAAAATCTTCAACATACTGTAATTTTTTAAGTTGTTGACACGATCAATGTAATTCCAGTAGATTCGGAAGGAGAAAAGCGGCTCATTGAGCCACTTTTCTCCTTCCGAATCTACTGGAATTACATTGATCGTCCTACTAATTAAAAAATTACAGTAAATTAAAGAACATTAACACTGGAGCTCCAATGTTAAAGAGTCAAAGAACTATGCAAACAAACTGTAATACGAACAAATTGTATGGGAAAATCCACCATATCACCAATTCCAACCAAGTTTAGAGAACTTCCGGTTTGTTTTGGTTTACCTGAGTGGTTTCTGTCCAGGTAGGAAGTCCACAGTCCTCAGAACCTGAAGCCATAGGAAGGTCTCTGTCCAAAAACAGCTGTAGAGGGAAGTTTATCTTTAGAAATAGAGGTACTTATTCATGATAGTTTATAATTCGAGGTGCCAATACCTTCCCATTGTCGCAGCCTGCAGTCTCGGCGGTACCGCTCTGACCCATATAGACCCACAGCGCGGCCAGCACTCTCACAGTCACGGTTCGGACTGCCATGCTGGTTCCAAGTCAGTCACTCGTAGAGACCACCAAATACCCCTAACTGCCCGTCATAGCCCCCGTGTCGCTCCTTTATCCAGGAAACGTGAGGAAAAGAACGTGAGCCCGAAAACGCAACATTTCCCCAAACATAATGGCTCCAAAACTAAAAAGCGTCACATCCTCGCGCGGTGTTCCAGTGTGTTTTTAAAAGATTTTTTTCCCGGTTAACTTTAGTTTACTATGAGAAAACGACCTAAAGTCTTTAATTTACACCAACAGTGAGACAATAAACTAAAACCAAGAGTCTGGACGGCGCTGCGGTGGGTAGAAGTGTCTGAAACATACCACTTCCGGGTGCTTTTCAAAATAAAACGAACAAAGGATTAAGGCAATCAAAACAAGAACAAAAAAGTCCAAAACAATACAAAGACATACATTTAGACAAAGACACAACAATCTTTAGATGATTAGTCTTTATTTAATTGAAAAGATAAATTAAATTATGTAATTATAATTCTCTTAATCATAAATCTTATTTAAAAAAATAAAACAAAAACTGCATGGATATTAGGGAAATTATTGCCTTGATTTTCAGAAACCCCATTTCAACCTATATTTTATCTAAAGAAATTACCCTTTTTATCTGTAAGGCAGCTGTCAAGTTGGGTCTTTTTCCAAACTAACGGATAAATAATGTCCTTTTTAAACCTCTCAAATGTCTTAAAAGGGAAGTGATTAATTAGAAGTGTAAATCATACAGTAAATATAATCAAGACGACTTGGCCCCTTTAAGCCAGTATTGGTAGAAAGTTCAGGTCATACTCAGGGAAGTTTAATTAGCATGAAAACAGTCTCAATCAAAACTGGAGTGGAAGCAACAAAAGAACTCCATGGCTGATCAAAGGTCATAGGTCAGAGCTCTTTTACCCCATATGTGGCTTTAAAAAAAACTCAAAGTAGCTAAAAAATTAAAAAAGGAAGTACAAAATAAATAAATAAAAAAACATTTTATTCAAGTCATTCATAAGCAGTAGAAGACACCACAAGTCAAACAAAAGAATGCTGTTTCTGTTATGTGTGCCACGTTCGAAGGAAAATCAATTGGAGGTCAGAAAACACACCAGATAATAAGGTGGATTTTCTATTTTTGAACAAAATCGATTTTAAGTGCACCTTGTGGTTCAAAGATTACAGTAAGGGCTAGTGAATTAGCTCTGATTTAATTTTGGTTAGCTAGATTTAATACATTTTCACTGAAATACCATACAACTGGTAAAATAAACTTTTTTTTATAAAATCATTGATCACTCTTCCTATGTCTACTTTTGATGTTTTGATGTGACACAGGAAGTCTTTTATATTGAAAGGAAGTCATGCGAACCTCTGTCAAAAACTATTTCAAATCTTGAAAAAAGGACCGTTTTTTCATTCTGATTGTGTTACATTGATACAAAAAACAAGCGTTATTTTATATTTATCCTTATAATCAGAGTAACATCAATGTCTCATTTTCTAAATGGTCAAGTCAGACTTTGTGGCTCCTTCTGGGTTGGTGCTGGTGTAAAATTGATTTGAATGTGCAGGATTAAACTGTGGAACACCCATGGGAATCAATACAAACAATGTTTGTGCATTTATATCACAATTAAAGAAAAGCTTTTGTCAAAATATAAAATGGAAGGACAAAAACTATGATTTAAACAAATTTTGATTGTGAAATGGTAATAATTGATAAGATTTACATGTGAAAAGAGGAAAAATTGAAAGTTACTGTCATATTGTATTGTTTAGATTTATATATTGTGAATGATTTACGTTACTTGAGAAAGACATAAAGGGATAGGCTTAAATAAGCATTTGCTTCAGCCCATCCCCTTTTCAAACATGTATTTATTGAATTCAGTTTGTGATTTTTCTTTTATAAAAGGGGATTGGATTATTTTTTGCTTTTTTTTAAGTCTTTTTTGTAATGTTTTATATGTTTGAAATAAATCAAGTCAAATATAATGTGTTGAAGAATGCAGACCCCTGCCATGCGCCTAATAATTTTACATTGGAGACAGTTGGTTTAGGTTTAATTTTTAACTGCCTGCACTTTAATAAGATGAAATTTTTTGTAATTTTGAATCAGTTTTTAGAGTCAATCACCCATGTGCAGGTTGAAAGGGGTGGTGTAATACCACAGTGCTCTTGAACCTAATGAGAAATAAAGTTGTCTAAAATTAAAATTAAATTCAGTGCATGTTAAAACTAATGAATGCATTAGTAACAAAAGCTGTCACAGGTATGTCAGTGAAGGAAGTTAATGTTCTGTTTGTTCCTAACGAACCTAAACTAACTCGTTAAACTGGATGTTTTCCACTAAAATCCATTAACCACAGAGCAGCTAAGCTGAGGTTGGGTTGTGTCTATGGAGATTTTTATCTCTGTCAACATCAAACAACAATGTTACTGTTGCTGCTGATTCTTCTGTTGAACTTTTGATTCTACGTTAAAGCCATCTATACAACACATGACTCATACGACCATTTCACACTGGTGTTCTACAAAACCAAGTTCAGGTTAACTGAAAGAAATCTCTGAGACAGAGAGAGAAGTCCAGAAGTAGGTTCTGTCTTATGTAGGTGATGTCTAAAGTTGAGTCATGACATTATACACATTTGTTCAGAAATACATTATTAATCTACTCTATGCTTTGAATATATTTATATTAATCTGACACAGTTCACATACTGTAAAATGTATCAGTGAAATAATGAAATTGTTAATAGTATACAGTGTTACATGGTTTCTCAAAAGGAGAATTTCCAACAAAAATGTTTATATTAAACATTGTTCTGCTTCTCCTGGAGGACGTTTCAGTTTGGCCACTAGGTGGTGATCATGCTATAGCGGTACACTTTTTTCAAGAAAAATGAGCAAGGTATGATCAAAAACTGTGTTTTAGACCACAAATAGTTACTTTAAAAATATTTCCTTAAGAGTTTGTAAAATTAATTCCTGTGAGTTTATAAATATAGATTATTTATATTCCCAGTCTCTCTGTGTCTCTAAAGGTGTGCCACAGGGGTCTGTTCTTGGCCTTACTCTTTTTTCTATTTACATTTATGACATCTCAAAGGTTGTTAGTAAAGGTACTGTACATTTATATGCTGATGACACTGTTTTGTATGCTTCTGGTCCGTCTCTGGAAATGGTCTGTCATTCACTGCAACAAGGCTTCTTGGATATACAAAATGCCTTTACAAATGTAGGGTTTTCCTTGAATGCCAAAAAAAAAATCATGTTGCTTAATAAACCACTCTTATTTTACATCTTCAGCTTAAAAGATTGTTGTTGAAATGTGTATTCTTCCTCTGTTTGGTTGTGGTGATATAATCTATCGCCATGCCTGCAATGGAAGTCTTCAAAAACTGGACACCATTTTTCACTCTCCAATTTGTTTTGTTACTAATACCCCTTACAGGACTCACCATTGCCTGCTGTAGTCTCAGGTTAATTGGCCTTCTTTGCAGTCCCAACGCAACAGTCACTGACATTTACAATAGCTTGGTTGGTCTCTCCCCTCCATATCTGAAACAGTTACTACAATTAGAGTATCCGTCAAGACACAATACTCGTTCTTCACAACTCCTCAAATTGAAAGTTCCAAAAACACGGTCTTCCTTTGGCCTCATGTCTTTTCGTTTTGCTGCTCCAAATGATTGGAACTTTTACCAAAAAAATTTGTAAACTCTGACTCCACTCTCTGCTTTTAAATGCAGAGTAAAGGACATTTTTAAAGAGTCATGTACATGTTTTCTTAATCAGTAATTTAATGTCTAAAACATGTTTGTTGTTTTCTTTCTTCTCCTTTAAGTATTTTTAGTATTTTCAGGCCAACATTGTAAATAATACATTTTTCCTAATGTTTTGCCTGGTGAAATAAAGGTTTCATCATAAAGATGTTCATCATAAAGATGTTCATCATAAAGATGTTCACCGAGCGTTAGCATTAGCCGTCCTATGGGAAATCCTATTAAACATTGGCATCAAGCTAGCAGACTTTAGCTTTATGTGCTAAATCGATGAATATTTTTATGGATGGATTATTGATCTATTAAGCTTAGATCGATTCAAATGTATTTTATTTTATCAATCCAGCCCTACTCAAAAACCTCCTTGTTGTCCAAAACAATAAGTCATATCTTTAAAATGTTTTGGCTTCTTCATACTATCCATCCACACAAGAGT
>NC_050524.1:29857040-29863012 GCF_002922805.2 Oryzias melastigma | reverse complement strand
TTTATCTCCTGCTCTGTAAAGCACTTTGTGACTTATGTCTGAGAAAAGTGCTATACAAATAAATATTACTTACTTACTTACTTACTTTATGTGCTAAATCGATGTATATTTTTATGGATGGATTATTGATCTATTAAGCTTAGATCGATTCAAATGTATTTTATTTTATCAATCCAGTACTACTCAAAAACCTCCTTGTTGTCCAAAACAATAAGTCATATCTTTAAAATGTTTTGGCTTCTTCATACTATCCATCCACACAAGAGTCAGTAGTCAGTGTTGTGTGCACTGTGCTCCAAACAAAATTTAATTAAAGTAAACACATTTTCTGATCTTTTTTATTCAAACAAGTAAGGAGGAGATTGGAAATTTGGATAAAGAAATACTATTTTCTGCTTTTCTGAGTTCGTTTGGAGTAAAATGTCCACCAGTTTCCCTGATCCTGATTTAGACTCAAGAATTTTTGTACCGGTGTGACCCTGGAGCCTCTGGACTTGATCATCTGGCCCACAGATCGAGGCTGGAGTGAGTGAGCATTAGAACAGGCACTACCTGTTTGCACAGATCAACATGCCATTAACAGCCATGAAGAAACACACACACACGCCTTTTTTCAAAATAAAACCAACACAAAAAAAACCAATCAACTTTAGCCTGCTATTGACAAATATAGCATCAAAAGCAGGAAGTGTGAGGGAAAAACATTGCAGAAAACAAAAAAAACAAAAAACATTTATGCTGACAGTCCTTTAAAAAACTGGTTTGTCTTTTCAACGGGGACTTATTTTGAAATCAGCTCTGGTTCACACCCACCTGCCTTCTCCACCCTAACTCTCAACAGACTTGCATCTGAGCACACAAGTCTCACAGGAGACCCGGCCCTCCTGGATAGAGGACTAGACCGGACCGGATGGCGTCCACCCCCCCAAAAGGTCAGCAGTTTACTATAACATACATAGCAAGTGTACTTGAAGAAAATGTTCAACTTGTAAGGTTGACTTTAAGGACAACAGTAAATGAAATAAATACATTGATTCTTTTAAGGTTTTTATTACAGTGACAACTTTGGTTTTCCAAGTTGAATGAGGAAGATTTATAGATAAATTCGACTAAAAAGGCTGCAAATAGAGATTAATGCAGAGGAGCAGCAGAAAATGAAACTTTTGTTGAATGTTTCATCTGATTTTTTAAGGAAGAGGATTAACAAGGAAGTTGTGTTGTAGAATCTGAATTTCCATTCTAGTTGCCTCTAATTCTAACCAGTTTTTTTTTACTTACAGAAGTTAAGCATAACCAGAACTACTGTGTTGGTTCTCATTTGTTGTCATGTCTGAAGCTCCAGATGGAGCCGACCTCCAGTCTGCGGTGGTTTCCTCAGGTGACGTGACGGAGCTGCCGGACCAAGAAAAGGCGAAGGATCCGGATGGTAACTCCAACGTAGATGATGGAGTGGTGAGTTAAACATTTGGAATTAATTAATTGCATTAACACTGGAGCTCCAGTGTTTGTGTATTTTGATTTATTGTAACTTTTTAACTGTTCAGGTGATAATTCCAGTAAATTTTGAAGGAGAAAAGCGGCGTGAGCCGCTTTTCTCCTTCAAAATTTACTGGAATTATCATGTTAACGGTTAAAAAGTTACAGTATGTTGAAGATTTTATGTTTAATCCTTAAATACCTGAATAAATTTCCAGCTATTAGGAAATAAAACGAGATAATTCAGTCATTTTTTGCATATTTGCGACAACAGGCATCACTAATTTACATTAAAGTGTTAAAAACTGTTGCAAAATATCCATATTTTTTCTTGTTTTTCAACAGGACATGTATTCGTGCGATAGCTCCCCAGACAGTGACGATGAGAACGTGTGCGGTAAAGAAAAGAAGAAAAAGAAGCTGAAGAAAAAGAAGAAGAAAGTAAGCAAAAACCTCTGCCTATATGATCAAATCATGCCGGCACATGACAGGACCCATCAGGTTCTGCTTTAAGGCGTTGCCTCTCTACTATGCGAGTAAAAAATTCCACTCCCTCCTGCTGTCAGGAGTGAGAGGAAGTTCAACACACCTGGCAAACACACCGATCAACGGTTGCTTTTGCAATATTGGTTGACTGCATTGTTACTGTAGGTGTGCACATTGTGATTTTCCTTTTGTGCGTAGTGGAGTATTTGAGGTGCTCCACCCCTCAGACTCTTCCTCTCAGGTCATGTGACGGGGTCTTGTTTCGCAGTTCAGTGACTTTTTTGAATTTCCCCAATAGAGGAACAGATGTTTTCAAATGATAACTAATTTACCTTTCTCGTTAGGACTCCAGCTCATCCTCTTCCTCCTCTTCCTCTTCTTCATCCTCTTCTTCATCCAGTAGCTCCTCTGACAGTGATAGTGAGGTAAGTCACAGTAGATCATATGAAAAAAGGACTTCCTTAAGACAAAAATAGGACAAAATATTGTAATGTAAAAGTAAAAGCATTCTCTGACATTCTTCAGCTTCATGAGATTTTTTAAAACTTTTTTTTGTTTGCAGTTTCACTTTTACAAAAGATATACAGAAAATTAACTTCCCACCAAACTTGTCTGCTTGTCTTCCTTCAAACAATACTTTCCATAAGACTATCAGGGACATACGGAGACAGATACGTCTCAAAAAACCGAACTAAGCGCAGCTAAAGGTCCAGAAAGCTAAATCAGGGTCAGGCAGGCACAGGTCAATCATGAACATGGGAGCATCCAAGAAGAGAGTAGAGTTGTCAGAGTCCAGGTGAGGGTCAGGGCAGGCAGCAGGCAGTCAGAGACTAAACAGAGTCAGAAACAGAAGATCAGGCCTACATAGAAACGCTCAGTAATGCAGGCAGGATGGCACAAACAATACTTCGCACAGTGAGGCTCTGTGTGATGCTTAAGAACCAGGTGGGTAGTCAACTTTGTCAGTTTCTCTTCCAGTTTTATCACTACTGTCTTTCCAAGTACAGGTGATGCAAACAAAAAATGTCCAATCACAAGCTAGCTTCTACCCAATCAGGCCAATTCCAAGTGATTAAAGGTGTGCACTAAATATTTGATAACCCTTTTATTTTACCACACTTCAAATTATATTTAAATAAAATATGACATATTTTTAACCACAAAAAAACAAAATTATCTAAAAGACCCAAAATGATAGATTTGAATGTTTGAAGCTGTTATGTCAAAAACATGTTGCTTAAAATCAAACCCCAGCCAGCAGGGCCAAGCGGGCCCCCATATTGCTTAAAAAAATATGGGGCCCCGAATAGGTTTGTCTCCAGTTTCCTTGGTGGTCCCACCTGTGTTTGCCCACATTTGCTTTGGTGGTGACCTTGCTAGCTCTGACGGCCCCTGGGCGGTGGCACTCGCTAATGCTGTCCACTGGGGACTGAGTGTCCACTTAAGTCAATGGCCTTTCTGGCTGGGACACGCCAGGAAGAAAAATAATTTCTCTGTTAAAATGTATTTTCATTAATAGTTTTCTATGGCAATTGAATAATGATGGAAATATCTTGATTGATTCAAATTAGTTAAAAAAATAAATAAAACCTGAACTTGATTGTTGAATACAAGGATAGATGTCCCCCCTAAATGTTCTGCCTACCTGTGTAACCACCAGGGGGTCCTTAGTCTGCATCTCCCTGTACCAGTCCCTAGCCCGGATGAAGTACAGGTTTGTTTTAGGAAGGGCATCCGGCATAAAAATCTCTGCCAAACCTATCTGTGTGAGTCACTGAAAGCTGATTCACTGTGGCGACCTGTTGAAGGACAACATAGAGTTTGTAAATCCACCTGATGAATCAAGCATAAACTCCAAAATGTATCTGCAGATCCGACTTTCATGGTTCAAAGAATTGTCCTACCGTGTCAGAGTTCAGACACATTTTTTCCTCGACTTGATGACCCCCGCACCACTATGTCTCTGGGCCTCACACAGCTCTCTAGGTCACACTTTGATGACACAGCAGAAACTGGAGCCGTCCTGAGGTGATGTCAGCGGTAACTCAGGTTCTTCCTGCTCTCTGTAACTAGATCTAATGAAATCCTCTTGCAACAGGTGTGACACAATCGCAGGTACACAACATTTGTCCTTCCTAGCACTTGTTTTTTCAGATTTCAGATTCGAAAACTAGCTGAAAATATCAACATATTCTATTGTTTTTGGCATCTCTTTATGGAGAATGTAATATTTTCCTGACTCCTCGTCACCAAGCAGTTACCAGGGAGGGAATTCTTAATTGGCTCTCCTCAACTGTCTTCTTGTTTTAATCAAGTTGTTCAGAGAATATTCAGTTGGGAATGACTGTCTAACTCATTTAGGAGTTCCAGTTCATCAGTGAACGATGCAGCAGAATACATTTACAAAAACCCCAAAGCATGTCACAATAAGTGAGATATTTCATTCGTATTTATCTCATTGACCAACAGCTTCCTGTCACATTGTGGAAGTCGGATGATGCATTTGTGTCCTAATTTTCTGACCATGTGGGTGGAAAACCATGAGACTCTGGAAAGTCCAGTGACTCAGCCCTCACCTGCTGCTCTGAGACCACAAACGACACCAACATCAGACACTTTTGAGTCATTTATTTGTCTATGCACTACAGGAGAAAGCATTTTTGTAAAAGTTGATTATGGCGGTGGAATGACGGGAAGTGTCTTTGACCCCCAGAGACAGGTGGAGGATGAACAGTGAAAAACTGTTTCTGCACAGCTCATCTGAGCGGTGAAGACAAACGTTTTGTGTGTTTCTTTGTTCATCAAACACGTTTCAGGAGTGAATCAGTGGACATGTAGATGTTCTCAATCATGCAACACCTCAGTGCATTTGTGTTGGTCTGGATGACGCCGCAAAAATGCAAATGGATAAAAACAACTGTGGAAAAGTCTGATTCTGTTAACAGACTGTAAGGCTCCTAAAGTGTTTGTGAAGACTATATTTAAGAGTGAGATTTTGAGATTGATGGGTCTTAATGTTTCGCAAATGTGTTCAGTTAGCTGAATATTTATATAGGGAAAAAAAGAAATAAACACCAATGTAAAAGGAAAAAGATATTGCACCCTTTAAATTGGTTAAAAAAACACTATACATATATAAGATACACTAAATTGTTTTGCAGGACTCCAGCAGTTCTTCAGACAGTTCTTCCTCTTCTGATAGTGAGGATAACAAAAGGAAGAAGAAGAAAAAAACTTCTAAAAAGAAAAAGAAGAAGGTATTCTACCGTTTAAAATGCCACAAAAGTAAAACATTTACATAGAAGATACTCTTATTTTATGTCTAAATTGTTTTGCAGGACTCCAGCAGTTCTTCAGATAGTTCTTCCTCTTCTGATAGTGAAGATGAAAAGAAGAAAAAGAAGAAGAAAAAAACGTCTAAAAAGAAAAAGAAGAAGGTATTGTACCTTTTAAAATGCCATAAAAGTAATACATCTACAGAGAAGATACTCTAATTTTATGTGTAAATGGTTTTGCAGGACTCCAGCAGTTCTTCTGATAGTGAGGATGACAAAAAGAAGAAGAAGAAGAAGAAAAAGAAGAAGAACAAAAAGAAGGTATGAAAATGACTGCACCGTGGAGTCCGTACAATCATCCAGGTGGCATTGTGGCACAGGTGGTTTTTGAACGACAGAAGGTCACATGGTTCTTTTGACTTTATTTTGTTACATTCCTGCAATAGACTGTAAAAGACAACTGGACTGAGAGGCTCCTCCCACTTGACATTCCAAACAGGAAGTACCCAGACGTCTATAGGAAAATAAACAGCTATTAACCAGTCATTCTATTTGTCAGAATAACCATTCTTGATTCGATATAGTTTTTAATTTGATCTCGATAATTCTAAATCTTTAAAATATTTTCTATTTATTGGGAGTTATTCTAGGCAGTGGCGGGCCGTCAGGGCCTGCAAGGCCTTCTCTGCTGGCCTAAAAATATCTGAATCACAGACTGATATTAATTATTTATTT
>NC_050524.1:29854742-29857017 GCF_002922805.2 Oryzias melastigma | reverse complement strand
AACACTTTAAACATTTGATTGATGTTTTTTTTTCTCCCAAGCCTGATTTCAGTCAAAGGGGTGTGGCCTTTCAACAAGCTCTCTCCTGATTGGCCAGAGTGGTGTCTATGGAAACATTGACCTGCTTTGACCAATCGCTGCTTACTGACAAATTCTGGCTCCAGCATGGTTTACCAAAAAAAAGAAAAGGTGACTGAATTGACTGGATGTTCTTTGAGCCAGAAGTCATTTTCTATGAGTGACATCACAGTCACTCGGTCCAGTTCTCTTATACAGTCAATGATTACAAGGCAACACTTTTATGGTTATTATTTCTCTCAATTTTCTAACTTCATGCAGTAAACACAGATTGTAACAGGAACCCAAAGGCCTTGTATTGCCTGGACTACATATATAAAGCATGAATGTAACATTTCATTGTATTTTTTCACCCAGGACTCCAGTTCTTCCTCTTCATCGTCTTCTTCTGATAGTGACGATGACAAGAAGAAGAAAAAGAAGAAGAAAGACAAGAAAAAGGTAACAGACTTAAATATGTCTCATTGTTTCATTTCTAAAATAAAACTATTTGTGAAGGGAATTTTTGAATTTACTTTTTGCTGTATTTGGTGGGAAATGATTTCTTTTCTTTATTTCTCTTGTGGGGAGCTGTTGAAGGGTTGTGAGTGTGACTTTTTTCTGATAAAAGTGGTGAAAGGAAGTGGTGAGGAGACCACGATTTGATATAAATCAGAGTCTGGCTGAATTTATAGCTTTATATGACACTAAAGTGTCTTAAACCTGAATATTTTCCACTGTACAGTGTAAGGTATTGATATCTATATACATGTATATATTTTAAGGTGTGTATGTTGTGTTTGAGTCTATTCATTCTGTTTTTAAGGGGGTAAAATAATAGTGTCTGTTTTTGATGCAGGATTCTAGCTCCTCCTCTGATAGTGACAAGAAGAAGAAAAAGAAGAAGGACAAGAAGAAGGTTGGGATTTTTTTTCTCCATAACGAATATTTCATTAAGTATTGTGAGTTCTCCAGAAGCCTGACTGCATGTGTTGTGATACAGGATGAGGAGAAGGAACCCTGTAGTTCTTCAGCAGCGGGTAAGCGTTGTGTTTCAGACTAGATCAGGAAAACTGATGTTCAATTTATATCCAGTTTACAGGATATTCTTGTGTCCAGGTGGGGAGATTCCAGAACCAATCTGTGATGGAGATGAGAGAAAAGTTGAGGGAGACAAGGTGAATTGTTGATGCAGGCGTACAAATCACACACTATGTACATGTGTAGACACAGGAAATGACTGCAGACTTTCCTTCTGGCAGGTCATGGAGGTTGAGGAGGGACAGCTCCCCTTCACACTGGCTGGTAAATGATGTCTGACCACACAGAGAAAACAAACTTACCCACATATGAAAATGTGCAAAACATCCATTGATTCAAGATGAAAGAAAAAGTCAGAACTACATACACTAAAGAAGATGACAGACTTGATTTTCTGTCAAAACCTCTTATGAGTAAGAACCAGTTTTTCCCCGAACAAGGAAACTCTAAGACCACATCTTCAAGGTGAACCAGATTAGTGAGTGTAACATGAGAGATTTTCTCTGTGATTGGACAGGGCCCAACCCATAGTAGATTTCAACAAGCGCAGTTCGTAGGAAGGCAAATAAAATAAACTTATTTGGCGGTGGGGCTCTTTGCTGATGGCGTCCTGTATGCTGGTGGGATCAGCTCAGACCATAGATGATTAAACCCCAGAACCTAGACGCTAACGGAGCGGAGCAGAGCCAGCAAAACCGTCTAGAACACGTGTGTCAAAGTTGAGACCCGGGGGCCGGATTCGGCCCTTGGGTAATTATATCCGGCCCTCCAGATCATTTTGTTTTACTGTTACACTAATGGCCCGATGTTATCTTGTGCTTATTTCTAACTTATATAATTTTTACAAAATATATTTCTATGGAGAGTAAAATATTAAAAATTATTTAAGGTTTAAGTTGATTTATTCTGGAATTATATTCCTGCCTTTTTATTATTTATGTAAAAAAGTTACGGTTTTAAAGTCTTAAAAATTGGCGTTCTGTTTGCTTTTTGGACTATTTTAACATCTACTAAGATTTTTTAGGCTATTTTGGAGTTTAGCAAAAAATGTCAGCTACATGCTAGCTGTTTTGGCTAATTTAGCTTTTTTCAGGTTTTTAGGCTATGTTAAAGTTTAGCTTTTTTCCGCTACATGCTAGCTGTTTTAACTAACCTAAGTTTTTTTTTTTTTTTTTTT
>NC_050524.1:29852011-29854696 GCF_002922805.2 Oryzias melastigma | reverse complement strand
CAGGCTATCCGCGCTTTCAGCTCTCAGCTTCAGCGTTTTTAGCTATCAATTTTAGCATCTTCAGCAGCCAAATTCAGCTTACAGCATTCACACTAGCATTATCGCTGGACATGCTATATATCTAGTTCATAGTTATGTAAAAAATTATGGTTTTAAAGTTTTAAAAATGTTGTTTTAGTGTGTTTGATAAATGTTTATCCTGTTCGGCCCGCGGCCTGAGGTGTGTTTTGGATTTTGGCCCCTTGTGCGATCGAGTTGGACACCCCTGGTTTAGAGAGATAAACGTCCATGAATTTAAAAAGCAAAATCTGATGGAGATTGGCTGAGAAGAAAAGGCGGGAAACCTAGCTGTTGATTTAGAGAAGGGGACTGACACCTGAGGCAACATGCGGCTTTTGATCCCTCCATCATGGCTCTCTGGCTTTAAGGAGAGATTCTTACTGTTTGAATAGATAATGAGTTTGTCGTTTTGGTTAATTCAGTTTCCTGTTTACAATTTGAGAACATCAGATGAAAATGAAGCTCCAACAATTGTTCTGCCTCTCCTGGAGGGCATATGAGTTTGGGTTGTAATTGTGTTTCCTGTTCAGCAGGGGGGGTGAAGGCGTCCCCAGACTGCATTGAAGAGGGCCACCTGAGCGACGATGAGGGGGAAGGAGAAGAGGGCAAGAAAGAGAAGAAGAAAAAGCTGAAGAAGAAGAAGGACAAAAAGGTAATCCAGCGTCTGTCCGTGGTCCTCTAGCTGCTGGACTGCACTCTTCATTGTGTTCTTATTGCTCTTCTTTTCCAGGATTCAAGCTCCTCTTCCTCAGACAGTGAAGATGACAAGAAAAAGAAAAAGAAGAAAAAGAAAAAGAAGGTCTGGTCATGTATTAGAACCTCATCTCTGCTCTGATTTCGGTTTTGTGTATTTGACTAAAACTCATAGAAACGTTTGTTCTGGAATCTGAAAACTTTTTAATTGTGTGAATGCTTTGAAGTACAGCATTCACACAGTAGGGATTCTCCTGCTTCTTTACGTACGTTTTTTGGCACGTGAAAACTCAACCACACTTTCAACGGTTTCAGCAATCTTGGTATCAAACGTTCAGCTCGTTCAGAACATTACTGCTTGTACTTTTGGTATTTATAATAATTTCAAATTATAGTTTTTGAAATATCCAGCAAAATATGCCCCATAGAAAATAATTGAGAAAATCTTTCTCTTAAATCCTTCAAAAACTTTGTGCGCTTCGAAACTTGTGAACTTCTGCATCGTTCAGCTTGATACACCGTTTAAAGCTTTATGGACTATTTTGGTCTTCGCTAGGATTTTTTAATCTATTTGGCTTTTATTTTAGCATTATGCTAGCTGTTTCGGCTAATTTAGACATTTTTTTCAGTTTTTTTAAGCTAATTTTGGAGTTTTGATCATATTTTAGCAAAGGCTAGCTGTTTTGGCTAATTTAGGCATTTTTTCCGTTTTTGGGCTTATTTGGAGTGTAGCTAATATTTTAACGATATGCTAGATGTTTTGGCAAATTTAGACATTTTTCCAGGTTTTTTAGGTTAATTTGGAGTTTTGCTAGTATCTTAGTAATATGCTAGCTGTTTTGGTTAAATGATACATTTTTTTCAGTTTTTAGGCTAATTTTGAGTTTGGCAAATATTTTAACAATATGCTAGCTGATTTGGCAAAATTAGACATTTTACCGGTTCTCTTGGCTAATTTGGATATTAGCTAATATGTTAGCATTATGGTAGCTGTTTTGGCAAATTTAGACATTTTCCTGCTTTTTACGCTAATTTGGAGTTTAGCTAATATTTTACCATAATGATAGCTGTTTTGGGTAAGTTATTCATTTTTCAGCTTTCTAGGCTAATTTGGAGTTTAGTTAATATTTTACGAACATGCTAGCTGATTTGGCAAAATTAGACATTTTTTCCGTTTTTTAACCTAATGTGGAGTTTTGCTAATATTTTATCAATATGCTAGCTGTTTTGGCTAATTTATAATTTTTTTCCATTTTTTAGGCTAATTTGGAGTTGAGATAATATTTTAGCAATATACTATATGTTAGCTGATTTGGCAAATTTAGACATTTTGCAATACCGGTATGTTGAAATATTAGCAATATGCTAAAACATAAGCAAAAATTACACATTTTTTCAGTTTTCTAGCCTAATTCCAAGTTTTAGCTAATATTTTAACAATCTGCTGGGTGGTTTTTTTTGGCAAAATTAGACAAAGTTTTTAAGGTTTTTAGGCTAATTTGACATTTAGCTAATATTTTTGCCATCTCTTGGCTTGAGCATTTTCAGCTATCAACTTTAGTATCTTCAGCAGTCACTTTCTGTTTACAGCATTCCCACTAGCATTATCCCAGGTGATGCCATATATCTAGTTTTTGTTTGTCATTGTGATCCAAACTAAATACTGCTCTCTTTTTCAAGGATTCAAGCTCGTCTTCGTCTTCCGATAGTGAGGAAGACAAGAAGAAGAAGAAGAAAAAGGCAAAGAAGAAGAAGGATAAGGTTTGAAACTATTGCACCGTCTGTAATTCAACATTTTTACAAATGTATTTTTGTGATCGAATCAAAATGTTCCTCTGCTCTTCCTTTAAAGGATTCAAGCTCCTCTTCCTTTTCTGATAGCGAGGAAGACAAGAAGAAGAAGAAGAAGAAAAAGGCAAAGAAGAAGAAGGA
>NC_050524.1:29849640-29851572 GCF_002922805.2 Oryzias melastigma | reverse complement strand
GAATTATGTCACATAGAGTCTCACATATATTTCCCATTGTGGCCCAATTAAAATGTTCTTCTGCTTTTCTTTACAAGGATTCAAGCTCGTCTTCGTCTTCTGATAGCGAGGAAGACAAGAAGAAGAAGAAGAAAAAGGCAAAGAAGAAGAAGGATAAGGTTTGAAACTGTTGCACTGTCTGTAATTCAACATTTTTACAAATGTATTTTTGTGATCGAATCAAAATGTTCCTCTGCTCTTCCTTTAAAGGATTCAAGCTCCTCTTCCTCTTCTGATAGTGAGGAAGACAAGAAGAAGAAGAAGAAGAAAAAGGCAAAGAAGAAGAAGGACAAGGTTTGAATCTGTTTGGACTTTCTCCTGTGATAGAACTTTCTTACAGTTGTATTTCAACGAGAGGCCATATGTGACATAATTCATACTTTCTCACACACACCATCAAACTTTTTCACTTGCAGTCTAGCTTCAGTCAGAAATAGGGTTGGGCACCAATTGGTTTTATGCAGTTCCGGTGCCAAAGAGGTTCTTTGTTTTTGGTTCCAAATCGGTGCCAATTTTAGTACTTCAGTAATAAAAAATAATGGCTACATCTTCCCATATCCACACATTTTCATTCCCAAGTAAAATATTTATGCAGAGTTAAAAAATTAATGTTTTGGGTGTCGTTTTTGACGTGCAGGTTGTTCCCATTAAATCAGAGCTCTCTAACCTCCGAGCCACAAACTGGTGACCCGCCCCTCTTTCACCGCGTGGTGAATTCGCTGCTCGCCGCCTGCCACACAAGTGATCCTGAGCTGGACACCACAGCTGAGGGGCCGCAGCGTCTGAGGGGTTACTGGGCTTTGATTTCACTCGGGGGGTGTGTCTGCATGACAGCCGCTTCTGCTGTCTCTATGAGTGAGTTTGAAGGATGTTCTGCATTAACCTGAGAGGGGGATAAATTAAGGAACCCGTTTTACCCATGTCTCGATGAAATTAAGAAAACATCACATTTCAGGAGAGTCGAGCAGGCTGCCCGCACTCCCTGCAGTGACTGTCTCTCTCCCGGCGTGTGGAGCGAGCCCAGTTACCGGTCTTACATGAGCCCACCCACTATCACAGGAAAGGCAGACGGATTGGCTAGAACTACAAAGTACTGAACAGAGTAGAAGTGATTTACAGATAAGACAACTAGACCTTCAATGAAACTAAGCACCAACATACGGCACAGTTTGCAGCAGCTTCTTTGGGTTTTGGTAGAACCGCGCAAATCAAAACGATTCCTACTTGGAACTACATTTCGGTGCCCAACCCTAGTCGGTAAGCTAGCAGTCTCAGAAGACCCCAATCAGCCAGTGGATTTCTTCTGCAACAGCTTTGGTCCTGGATTTTAGACATTGTTTAAACAACAAAATATTTAAAAGACTGACTGCCATCTGTTCGCAATTTCTGTGTGTCCTGAAAGAGTTTGATGTCTGTAAGAAAGTATGAATTATGTCACATAGAGTCTCACATATATTTCCCATTGTGGCCCAATTAAAATGTTCTTCTGCTTTTCTTTACAAGGATTCAAGCTCGTCTTCGTCTTCTGATAGCGAGGAAGACAAGAAGAAGAAGAAGAAAAAGGCAAAGAAGAAGAAGGATAAGGTTTGAAACTGTTGCACTGTCTGTAATTCAACATTTTTACAAATGTATTTTTGTGATCGAATCAAAATGTTCCTCTGCTCTTCCTTTAAAGGATTCAAGCTCCTCTTCCTCTTCTGATAGCGAGGAAGACAAGAAGAAGAAGAAGAAGAAAAAGGCAAAGAAGAAGAAGGAAAAGGTTTTTTTTCTGTTTGAATCTTTTGAACTTAGAATTTTTGGTTGTCATTGCAATCCGTTCTAAAACCATTCCTGCTCTCTTTTTAAAGGATTCAAGCTCCTCTTCCTCTTCTGATAGTGAGGAAGACAAGAAGA
>NC_050524.1:29848362-29848645 GCF_002922805.2 Oryzias melastigma | reverse complement strand
GTGTGCACACCCCATGACAAATGAGGATGAAACCATGTTTCTTTCTTCTGTTCAGGATTCTTCTTCCAGTGATTCTTCTGGAGAGGATAAGAAGAAGAAGAAGAAGAAGAAGAAGGATAAGAAGAAGAAGAAAGACAAGAAAAAAGTAATCATTTCCTGATGCTGTGTTTAGATCTAAAACTAGTTCTGTAACGCCAAAGACGCATTCTTTTGGGCAGTGATGATGATGAGAAGAGCAAAGACAGAAGTGATGAAGCAAAAAGGGAGTTGTGAGGCGTGTTTC
>NC_050524.1:29846956-29848183 GCF_002922805.2 Oryzias melastigma | reverse complement strand
CAGTACAAATATAAGTAGAAAATTATCACCCACACTGCAAAAAGACAAAATCTCTCTGACAACCTGTCCTGCCTTTGCCCAGGAGTGGTCAGGTTAGGCTCCGGCACCCCGTGACCCCGAAAGAGACGAAGCGGTTTAGAAAATGGATGGATGAGCAGGGGCGGAGCTACAGGGGCAAAAAGCTTTCCCCTTTCAAATTTTAGAGTCAGCATTAGTATAACTACTGAAGATGAATTAATCCTCCAAACAAGCTTCTTTGAGTATTGGAAAAAATATCAAAATCAATGTTTTTAAACAAAATAATGAACACCTCAAATTATTTGTATCAATAATTAGAGCAGGGTGTCACAAATATTTTTTACAATCAATTTGATTCGATTCACCAGAGCCTGGATCGATTTGATTCCAATTTTTTTCGATTCACTCAATTCAATTCAATTTTGAGTTTATACCTTTAGACACATTTGTTTAGAAATACATTAATGATCAACTATATGTTTTGAAGATATTCATATTAATGTATTTATTAGTGAAACTATAATTAGATTTTTACTATCATACAGTGCAAATGGAGAAGCTCCAACAATTGTTCTGCCTCTCCTGGAGGGCGTTTCAGTTTGTCCACTAGGTGGCGATCGCTCTACACCTTAGCATTACACCTTAACCCAGAAGAAGAAAAAAATAACAATTAAAAAAAAACCTGTGTTTTAGACCACAAAAGGTTACTTTAAAAACATTTCCTTCAGAGAGTTTGTAAAATTCATGCCTGTTTTAATATTATAAAAATGTTCATGTAGTCAGAAATGTATCTTCAGGTCGACCGAGCGTTAGCTTTAGCCGTCATACGTTAGCATCAAGCTAACTGACTTTAGCATTATCCATCAGATCGATCTCTACTTTTATGGATCGATTATTGATCTATTAAGCTTAGATCAATGCACATTGATTAATCAGTTTGATCAACCCAGCCTTACAAAACAGTTTAAAATATTTATTTTTGATCATTTGTAATGTCCGTACACTCTACTGCCCAATATGAGTGATGAGTGTGTATATCTGATTTCAGGGGTAAATTCTGCCTTAAAACAGCTGGACATCGCTATGTATTTAAATAAATTCTACTTATTCCATGAGCATTTTTTCACTTATAACAAGAGGAAAAAAATTTCATTTTATAATTTTTAACCTTTTTTTTTTTGAAAATGAAATTTATCCAGTGTCATTGGC
>NC_050524.1:29843567-29846934 GCF_002922805.2 Oryzias melastigma | reverse complement strand
TTATCCATCAGATCGATCTCTGCTTTTATGGATCCATTATTGATCTATTAAGCTTAGATCAATGCAGATTGATTAATCAGTTTGATAAACCCAGCCTTACAAAACAATTTAAAATATATATTTTTGATCATTTGTAATGTCCGTACACTCTGCTGCCCAATATGAGTGATGATTGTGTATATCTGATTTCAGGGGTAAATTCTGCCTTAAAACAGCTGGACATCGCTATGTATTTAAATAAATTCTACTTATTCCATGAGCATTTTTTCACTTATAACAAGAGGAAAAAAATTTCATTTTATAATTTTTAACCTTTTTTTTTTTGAAAATGAAATTTATCCAGTGTCATTGGCAGATTTTCTTTTAATAAGCAAACAAAAATCTGCCGATGGAAAAAGAAAAATACTCTTTCCCAATTATTCATCTTTAAAGAAAGATATTCTAGTCAATAGGGAAAGTATCAACAAACTAAGATTGATTTGCTGTTAAAAAAAACTCTTGATAAGATTATTTATCTTCCATGATATAATATGACAATTTTTCTAAAAAAAAACTTACTTACTTTCTTAAGATTCAGTTTTTTCAGTGTGAAACATGAAAACTTCAACAAGTGGTAGCCTAAAAATAAGAAAACCACTAATATTAAGAAGAAAACACTAATATTAAGAATAAAATCACTAAAAAGTAGTCAAATGATTTTTCCATGCAGCAAATATTTATTACTTATCCACATTACAAACTATTTTAAACCTTATTTTCAAGACATTCATCTAACATTTCAGTTGTTTTTCCTCTCTTTGTTTATAAGATGTCAAAATCTAAAAAAAAAACTAACTGTTGGATAGAGGGACTTTAAATTGAAGGTTTTACAACCCAAT
This sequence comes from Oryzias melastigma, assembly GCF_002922805.2. Classification (NCBI taxonomy): domain Eukaryota; kingdom Metazoa; phylum Chordata; class Actinopteri; order Beloniformes; family Adrianichthyidae; genus Oryzias; species Oryzias melastigma. Next base: position 29,846,056 of record NC_050524.1, on the reverse strand, counting down.
AACAAATATTTTTTTGCTAGTTTTAAGTAAGTGTTTTGTATTTTTGAGTTTTTATGAATCTAATTGTAGTTTATTTTGATTCAAGTGACTAAAAACGAGTGTAATAAGTGGAAATGAGTCATTTTAGAACAAAATGTGAACAAAATGAGAACATGATCTTGGCACAAGTCGGTCCATCTTAAAAAATAATCTTTTTCTCAGTCTAGATCCTTATTTTTATTTCCAAAATTCAACATTTATTGAACTTTAAAGTAACATCTTTAAAATTGAACCATAAATTACAAAACAGATTTTTTAGTCTTGAATAAAATATTTCTATTGTCAGGTGGATGGAGCAAAATAATAATTCCCCTATTTCTTAACCCTAGCTTCTAATGTCAAAAACTTCCCAAGTGATCTTATTTCGTGAAAAGAGAAGTAAACAACTGAAATTCTTCTTAAATTTCTACAAAAACAAGGTTTTCAACCTTAAAATGAAGCAGTCTGCAGTGTGAATGGTCTGCTCTGTGAGTCTCCTGTGAACTTTCCCTGTTTTTATCCTCTTCCAGGAGATCTCTGACGGTCAGCTGAGCAGCGATCCAAAGACGGAGAGCTCATCCAGCGGGGATCCTCCTCCCTCTACAGGCGACGGCTCCAAGCCGAGCGGAGCTCAGAGCCTCTTCGGCACATCCGTCCCTCCCAAACCTGAAGGCCAGCTGGATCCGGCGAAACCCTCCGAGTCCTTGCCGAGCGCCGGGGTCAAAGCGTCCGTCAGCAGCCCCATGGAGTCTCTGATGGGGAGCACAAGGGTCAGAGACGGAGGCCCCCGCACTACCACGCTCAGCGCAGCCGAGTTAATCAGAGGACCAAGAGTCTACAGACCTGCTAATGTCGTTCCCAAAAAACCTTTCTGAGTAAAGAAAAATGCAAAAGCCTAAAGTTTGAGTCGTGAGAGGGTTTGGGTTTGTGTTTGGATTCAGTCACCATGAGGGATGATGTGTGCCTGCTTTCCTGGGGATCAGAGGCTGGATGTTTACACATGTGGTTCAGTGGAGTTAAAATCACAAACATCAAATAATATCTAACAGTGAAACAAATAAAGCAGTTTGATTTTATTATGATTGTCTTTCTGTTTGTCTGAAAATTCAAAATTATAATTTGAAAAGATCATGGAGTGATTTTTATGAGCAAAAAATTATATATTTATTTAGACAGTTGTGAGAAAAAAATAAACGAGTTCTAAAATTAGTTTAGCATGTTTGGAGATTAAAAAGATCAAAATTTTAGTACGACGGACTTTTAAAATAAAAGCTTTCATAAGGACCTCGAGTTTCAGAATTTTAGGACTAGAGTTGAGATAGTATTGGGGGGTTGGATTACATAAACTCACTTCGTCCCGCTCCTGTTCCAGCTATCAATCAAACTCTACTTGACTTTGGTTAATAATCACTATATTTTATGAATCAAAGGGGACTTAAGTGTGCTTTTGTTTTGTTTTTTAATCCATGCATTTCATTTTTTTCTCTTTTAGGTTTTATACATCTGGGTGATTTATTTGTTTTGAATAGTCAAAAAATAATTCTTTCAATAAACCAAATCAATCAATCAGTGGATTAGAGCCATGCATTTAAAAGAAAAACCTAAAACATGATCAATTGCTAGATGTTATAGAGTCGGAATAAGTAGATTGAATTCGAATTATGAGATTAGAATTCCAATTTTTGATTATAAAGCCAAAATTCTTAGAAATGGTCAAGATTTTGAACATAAAATAATAAAGATAATGATGACAGTAAAAGAGTTTGACATTATTTTTCTTGTTTGATTTTTGTTCATTTTCCACTTCAGACATCCAGCTATTAAAAAGTCCTACAACTTTAAGAATTTTTTACTTCTTAAAAATGATTTTGAATCAGTAAAATACATCAATAAAACATAAACCTAAATGTTAACTTGTAGTAGAAATCTATTTGCAAAAAGTAGTCTTTTTAAGTGCATTCGGTTTGATACAAAAATTAAGACAGTGTACTTTAAGTTCATGCTTTAAATACCCTCAATCAATCAAACAATCAATCTTTATTTATATAGCATTCTTATATTATATATATATATATATATATATATATATATATATATATATATATATATATATATATATATATATATATATATATATGTAATACACACACACACCCCTACATATACATATATATTATATATTTATATATATAATATATATATATATGTAATACACACACACACACACATATATATATATATATATATTATACATTTATTAGGGCTGTCAGATTTGTCGCATTAATTACGCGTTAACTTGACATGTGCATGACGCCGACAATTTTTTTTACGTATTAATCACGGATTTTCTCATACGTGCCTTTCCATACCGCGCGCGGGCGTCCCTCATCGCCCTCTAACTTACCGGCTGCTCTCACTAGATGACTGGCGGGTCTCCAACCACCGAGCCTGACAGCTCTAATATATATATA